>NW_016157970.1:10976-130823 GCF_001687245.7 Rhagoletis zephyria
ATGCTTGCAACAATTCTTTACCAAGAAATACGTTTATGGTAAAATTTTGGAAAATGGGCGTGGCACCGCCCACTTATGATCACATATAAGTATATCGGTAACCGTTCTACCAATTTGTACCAAACTCGGTATGGTTATTGTACTTGCCACGTGTAAGCAAAACGTTGAAAATTATTGAAATCGGACTAAAATAACTGCCGATATAACGGTAACGGTAATTTTAAGAAATGCTTGAAACTTCAATATTTCGAAATTGAAGGACGCTAATTTACTCAAAATTGATACACCTCGGCTTACCATCTAGCGGTAGGTTTCGGAAATGTGAAAAAACACATATTTAATACTTGCGCCGGGTATTTAATGTTCGGCTCCGCCCGAACTTAGACTTTCTTACTTGCTTTTATATTGGGCTATAGGTAAAAAAACGGGACAATTTTTTTTTGTAGTCAAAAGATTGCGATGTTCTATTGAAAAATTTCAACAAATTAATTTTCGTGATTGGGATAAAGAAATATATTTTAGGTGTTCACACAATTGGGATACGAATTGCCACAAATTTTGGCAAATACCCAATTGTGTGACACTGCCTTTAAACTTGTATTTATGCAGATGTTTTTAAAGCATAAACTATAAAAAACTAACCAAAATTAAAAAACAGCAAAAATAAGCAGACCGATTCTGAACCTTACCTCCTATCATGAATAAGAAGTCCCTGACGATTTTTTATATTAATGGGCGGAGTTAAGGTGTCAAAAAAGTGTCAAACAGATTTTTCGAAATTCAAATTTCCTCCTCCCGAATTTTCGGGAAAATGCTACTCCCTCGGAATTCATTATTGGGGGATTTCTTTCTCGGGAGTAACAAATTCCCGGGGAACAAACTCCCCGGGAGTATTAAGAATTGGGCTGAATATTTTAAAACTTGTAAAAATCTGAGCGGCTGTAATTTATTCGACTGCTGTACATACATATGTTGACTATGATTACTCGGCCGTGCTATCATAGTAGCACAATGCTACTAAGCGCATTTTAAAATTTTCAGGCAATAGCCTCATGCGATTATCGATTATATTTTTTGTTGTTTGTGTGAAATATTTTTTTTTATCGAGTGCACAAAACCTAATTGTGCATCTTTTCTCAAGGGGATGTAGGCAGCCACTTCAACCTACCCTCACAGAGCTTCTTGGCAGACCGATGAAGGGTTGTGGATCTATAAACTCCTGCACAGGACCCTTCCTGCCAAGAATATCTGATCGTAACTGTGTAAGTGGTACTGTGGTTTCTTCGAGGAGGCGTTATGCGATCGGCCTTGGTTGGTTCTATGACTATGGTTGAAACCTATACTCGTAATTAGGAGGCTACCGAGCGATCGTCTTGGATGCTGTAACGCTGAACGAACGCTGCTGGCAAGCGACTTCATTAACTTATTGTTCAGCACCTTAATTATGACTGCAACTGTTTTTGTAATTTTTATAGTCGAAATTGGACTTTCTTTGCTTTCTTAAACCAAATATGGTTATTGATGCTTTGGTGTGGTGGACCGCCCTAAGCAAATAATATTAAGGAAATAAATATTTGGTATACATACAAACATTAGCCGATGCGGAGATGATCGCAAGATCTCACCATTGTCCTCAATCTAACTGCAATTGATTTGCACCTGAAGAAGGCGGCAATGTAATAGGTATGTAAATAGTATAGTTAGTGGGTAGTGATTGCGCATAGTGATTCCTTTTAGACAGGGATCGATTAAGAGTATTATCTCAATTTAGTTGGACGAAACTACAGGCAGTTGGCCTTAACTTTAGCATTCAATCTTAGTCGTAAATCACATCTAGAAGAGAGTGAACGAGGGTCCAGGGAACCGATAAATGGGTCTTTACATATCTATGCCAGCTAGCAAAAAATTAATGGAGTGTGTGACGGAGTGGTTATAGTTACCAAATCATGTGTTGAGAGAAATATATTTAGCTGAATTTTTTCTGAGTGTAGTAGGTTTGTGTGGAACGAAAATAGGCACCGTTTTAGCTCGACATCGAGCAAGAACCAATTAGTTGTATTTATAAAGAGTTAAAGAGTGCAGATTATTCGCGAGCTCGAATTTGAAAGAGAGTCGGAAAAGTGTTCAAAAAGACAACATTGTTCGAGTGCACTCAATCCCAGACAAATGGTTGCTTTCGATTTTGTTCTTGAATCGGCAGTCTCGACAAAAAAGTCGTTGGTTGGAAAGCCCAATTTTCTTGCGTTTAGTCCCATTAGGCAACGAACAGTGATGATGCCCGCAAATCTTCTGAGTTCACGTCGTTCCAGGACAATGAGGCCGCTGAACCAATCTTCGACGCAGTAGATTTGAATCTGTAGTTTTCAGTATGAAAGCATGGAAGATATTTGTGGCAGGAACGGCGTGCCAGTCTTGGCCAATTCATCTAATCCGTTTGAAAATAGTGGGTTACAATTGCAAAATGTTATGGGGTGGGACCTCAGGTGACGTTTTCACCAAGCCAGATATAATTTATTTATTAAAACGAACCCCTAAGTATGCCATTGCCCATAAAAACTATAATAAGTTTAACCAAATCGAAATTCATTATCGGCTGCTCCAATTTTTTCGCTAAATTTATAATAGCTGACGTGGCCATAGTGCTACATATGTATATTAGACTGCATCACTCCCCATACAAAAAAAAAAAACGGTACTATTTTTCCATTGGAATTATAAAATCTATTATATTTTAAGAAGTCCACCAAAATATTTCGAAAACATATTAAGATTTAAGTGAGCTGGACCAATTTCAAAATACCTCCAAAAAATGATTTTTTTATGAATAAAAATAGGTTCTTAATTTTTCTTTTTAAATCCCCTCAAATGACAATTGCATAAAAATATTTAAAAAATTTGAACGGAATCGTAATGATAGGATTTTTGATGCTGTTTTTTAACTTTTTTCAAAGATTGGTATAAGAAAAAATAACTGAATAACTGAATAACTGAGCCTAAACTCTTCTGATTTGGACTTAAGAGGTGTCGGTGGAAAGGTATTTCCTCACCCTTTTTATTTCTTTGCTAATAAGCTCATTCAAAGAATGAAAGAGAAAGGTAGGATGAACGAACGTCATTCAAAGTTGAATTAAGATGTGTTGGTATTTGGAAAAAAAAAAATGATAAATGAATGATATTTTTTGGGAAAGAATTAAAAACAGTATGAAAATGCCTTTCTACCGAGATCTCATAAGTCTAAATCAGAATAGTTTTGGCTCAGTTATTTAAGTTTTTCGTAAATCAATCTTTGAAAAAAGTAAAAAGACAGCAACGAAAATCTCATTCTTATGATTCCGTTGAAAAGATTATAAAATATTTTTATGCAGATTTTTTAAGCTTAATCTTTTTTGTCATCTGAGGGGACTTTTTTCAAAAAGTTCTTTACAAAACTATTTTTATTCATAAAACACTTAATTTTTGGAGTTATTTTCAAATCGGTCCAGCTCACTTAAATTTTAATATTTTTCCCAAATATTTTGGTGAACGTCTTAAAATATAATAAATTTGGTAATCCCGCCGGAAAAACCGCAACTTTTTTTGGTGATGCAGTCTAATGTACATATGTATATGGTATTGAGCAGTATGTAATTGTGAATGTTGTCTTAACAGCTACACTAGATAGCTGACATTTTCTACGAATTTCTGCTTACCACACTGTGATTTATTAATTCGTTGATTAATTGCAAAATTCTACAATGAATTGGCGTTTAATTACCGCATGGCTTGTCGGCAATAAGTGTTACGATTTCAGCACATTTTTTGTTTGCTGCCTCATTTCGAAATATGCAAAAAAAAAGTGTAATTTATTTATTTGCTAACAATAAACAAGTAGTAATTTCATATTTACGAATATGTGTTTTGCTCGCTCATAATTCATCATCGTGTTGGTTGAGCAGCATGGACGCAGGTGTTCATGCATTTTCCAACTTCCTTACACAAATTTCTCAACGCATTGTTATCTATGATAAATTTTTATTTCATTACATGAACATTGCTTTGAGTTACAGCGATAAACACTGATTTTGCATGGATAACCACCCCGCTGTGGGCGTTTTTTTCCCTATATTGTGTGTTTACTTTTATAAAAATGCGCGCACTAACCACTCAGCTTGGTGTTGTGTGTGTGTGTGTTCTTTTTTTGTGTATAATCAGCTACTTGCCTTTGTGTATTTTAATATTGGGCATTAAAGTGATTTGTGAACATCCATTGAAATGAAATGAAATGAAAACCAACCCCCGATCAGCCAATTTTATCTCTTACAACTACCCACTTTGCGCGCAGTTGTTGGTATAAGCATAGCAATTGCGGTGTACAGTGGTTCAAACCTGAAATTTACTGTTCATAATTCGATGGAGCCTTCATTTTTCAACCATTTTGCTTAATTTTTTTTTAGCCCGAAAAACTCAAAAAACATTAATTTTGGTTAAAGTTTTTTTCCAAAAAAAATTCCAATTTTTCTTGTGTAATTTTTTTTTTCGTTTTAGCTTTTAATAAAAACTTTGTAGTATGTAATATTTATTAACTGGAACAGAAGATTGCACTTTCTTCAAAATTGCTACTTTTTCTCCACTTTGCAATAAAAAAATGTTATGTAATCAAATAAAAATTCAAAAATCGGGCTATACTGGTCTCCTGCTAATTTTATAAGATTTCATTAAGTTTTTTTTCAAAAAAATTTAAAATTTTTCTTGTGATTTTTTTTTCGTTTTAGTATTTAATAAAAACTGTTATGTAATATTTACTAACTGGAACAGAAGATTTCATTTTCTTCAAAATTGCTCCTTTTTCCACTTTGCAATAAAAAAAATTTTATGTAATCAAATAAAAATTCAAAAATCGGACTCTACTGGTTTCTTGCTAATTTTATAAGGTTTCATTAAAAAAATACAATAATAGATAATAATCAAAATTTTATAGGCTTTCGGAAAAAAATTATAACCGCATTGATTGAAAAATTAAACCTCGAGTGAATTATGAACAGTAAATTCCAGTTTTGAACCACTGTGCGGGCGTCAGCTGTAGCTGTAGAGAGCTGGTGACGCTACTCATCGTACCAGCTTTGGCCTGGCTGGTTGGGTTGCAATTTGCATAAGATTCTGTTTGCTTTTTACACTCAACTTGTCGCGTTATCATAATCGCGGGTAAGACTTTACTTAAACAAATGCATAAAACAAAAATCCTTTATTTGCATTGCATTAAAAGAATTTAAGAGCTTTTGAAAATGCAAAATGTAAAGTGTGTTAGTATTGAAATATTTCATAGACAGCTATGGGAAGAGAATTTTTGCGTTTTGGTCAAGAAAATAATCTCGCAATTTCAATAAAAATCTGACTCTTAACGCTGCTAGGCAGTCGGGTACCTACACCGGTTTTTTTTTGTTATTTTTTTTTTAGATCAAAGTATAGTCATATCCCCAGTATTCCTGTATATATTGTACAGACATACACATATGCATAAATGTTAAATATACGTATGTCTTTATGTGTTCAGGAATGTTTTGTTGTCATGCCTCGAAAAGTGCAGATGAACATGCTTAGCACATGTTCGATAGAATTGTTTGCACATTGCATAGCGTCACGCGTGCATTTAACAAATGATTTTATTAGAAGGTAATTGGTAATCGTCTCACTTGTTTCGCTGTAAATTATGGGCGCAATTATGTGGTCAAACGAAGTTTTATTGTTTACATTGTTTAGTTGTTATTGGCACTGTTGGCAATTTTATTGACAAAGCTTTTGCGGAAATGTTTTACAAGATTATACATATACATGAATGGATGTATGAATGTGCATTAGCCCAAGACGATTTCTTCCTACAATGGGTAGTTAAAGCAAAAACGGACAATTCTAAGAAAATTTTCCCTTGAAACCATAGGTCCGAAATGAGTTTGAAGTCCGCGCAAATTGACATTCCAACTCCAGAAAAAATTCGTCAAGATAGTACAAAACTTTTGACCGAATTGACTTATCAAAAATGACTTCAGACCTGTTTTTGTAGGGCGTTCAATTGTTTCCGCAAATACTCCAAGACCTTTGCAGTACCTCGTATCGTTCGTTAAATATAAAAATTAGAAGTAAACAAAAAAAACGGATTTTCCTGTGTTATTCTTATGGAAAATCGAAAAGTGTGATGCGGACATTCTTCACTGCAAGGAGCCTAACAAAATCCTCGGCAACCTTATTCACCACTTGGAAGAAGTAGGTCAGACTGCAACTGGGTATTCACGTCGATGGTGAACCAATACCGACGGTGAATAACCCAAAAACCCTCGGAGTCACCTTCGACAGTCTGCTCTCCTTCTCGGCGCTTACAACCGCGATTGTCAACAGATTACAGAGCCACAACAAGGTCCTCAAGTCGCTGGCCGGCAGCACTTGGGGCAAAGACAAAAACGTTGCTGGCAACATACAAGGCAATAGGCCGGCCGGTTTTAAACTACGCAGCGCCGGGAATAGCAAGACGCAGTGGATGAAGCTACAGACCTGTCAGAACACGGCACTTCAGCCAGCGACTGGATGCCTTCTGATGTCGCCCCAAAATCACCTACACGACGAGGCCCAGATGCTCCCCATCAAGCAGCATAATACAATGCTCTGCAAGCAGTTTTTAATAGGGTGCCACAAACGTAGCTACCGGAACAGACAACTGCTTGCAGAAGAGCCCTCGCCAAGGAAAGTCAGGAGGCACTTCTACGAACTGAGGTTCATCAAACCACCTCTGGACCCAATTGCATACTGACAGGCCCTGAACGTGGAGTTGGTCTCGAGTTATATTCTCTTTACTCTCGACCTGTGAATGCCGTTCTGGGCACACAACCACCTGACGTGCACGGGATAGAACATTGTCTGCCTCGGGAGACCCGCACCACATTAACCCAACTTCACTCTGGCTATTGCAGCAAACTAAACTCATACCTGCGTAGAAAAAACGAGGATGAGCCCAACCAGTGGCCGACATGCGAAGAGTCGATACGGCACCTCTTCGCATGCTCCTAAAACCCCACCCAGCTAACGCACAGATCCCATTGAACTCGAGCACTTCCTGGGCCTTCCCTTAACTGAAACAGAACACAACGTTGATAGCCGATAGCAGCCGCTACAACAACAACGGCATGTGGACATTCTTAATATTAATATTAAGGATTCATATTTTTTGAGACTTATTTTGGCGTCAACACGAAACTTTTGGACATGGTTCCGAGGAAAAAATTAATAAAATTCTGAGTCGCCCTAATGTACATAAATTTGGTTGTACTTGTCCAGTAAACATTTCAAGGTTTTACGTGAACGTTGGGACAGCCTTTTCATTCTACAAAGTCGTTGAGGAGTAGACTTACTTAGTAAATAACAGACACTAGGTTAGCTTGGGTTTCGAGGACGTGTACATATTAAGTTCTTCGTGTCATAATCTTCAAGCGAAGCCATTGAGAACTTAGCAGGTCCGATTTCCACTATATATGTACATAGTCTGCGAAAATAGTATTGAACCGATAAATGAAATGCTGATATGAGACTCGTAAGAACTCTTAGATTAGGTTACGCGGCCGTGCCTGGCGAAAAGCACACAGCTACACTCAGGATCCGAATGATAACATATGGGGGTTATCACTTATCTCGCTTTCCCTAAAGCGACTTCGCACTCTGTAAGAATTTAAACAGGCTTCTAATATTTACTGATCTTAAAACAGCTACATAGTTCGGTTAAGAAATATGTATGTTTTACTGTTACAGTTCAAATCCAATGGGTTTCCTAGGCGATCTGTATATACTTAATGCTAATAGATAGTGTTCGGTGAGAATCCTGTGGTTATGCAGTTTTCCTGTCTAGGTTAAAAAGACTCTTCGTTCGCGGGTCAATAACGGATGTACAGTGCATTTCACTCGCCAATGATCGTTTGCAAAATCAGTACCTACATTTTGTTTTAATTGCATTTTCCATACATGTTTGCTGAGGAATACCGGATAAATCATTGATATCTCCGAGCTATGACACTTCAGTATTCTAAAAGTTTCAGCGAGGAAGAACTGGGAGGGGTGCAGTATCTGGAATGGGGGTCCTGTTAACATGTTTACGGATGGATCAAAGCTGAATGACAATGTAGGTGGAGCTGTCTTCTAGGAAGAACTCTCCATCAACCTGAGATTTAGGCTACCGGATCACTGTAACGTCCTCCAAGACGAGGTAACCGCTATAAGGGAGCTTAAAACTGGTTGTTCTTTAGTGTCAAACCTTTGTTCCAATAGAGAAAGTCTATATGCTCCCTGACCTCATGTGGTCTACTTCTGGACATTTAGGCCTACATGGAGAATGATAAGGTGGAATCATTTCAAAACCTGCTGCACTGTTATCCTTGCGAGCTTAAGGTTCAAGCATCTTGGCTTAAGGAGCTTCGTTTTTAGCACAGAACCTTTAGGAAGCGTAAGATGGCATCGTTCTGTTCCTTCCCCCGTCCACTTAATTTATAGCCCCCCTTCCGGCCTTTCGGTCTTTTTCGCCTCCCCTCTTAAGGCCACCTAATGGACAGCTAAATCCCTGTCTAAGTGTACCTCGTATTGTAAAATCTTTTGTGGATTGGAAGAAACGTTAGGGCGACCACATTCTGCATAAGCAAAAGCTCAGCTGGAAGACTAGCAGCTTTTAATATCCGGGAAAGGGTAAAGCGACTCTGTGGTCCTCGGCTGGAGGCTAGGTTTCATTTTCTCGGGGATTATTTATCTGCTACGCCTATGCGGTAGCCTCTGAGCTTGACCTTAAAAGCTTTTGAATTATGGAAAAATAATAAAAAAGAGCCGGCTGACTTAGTCATAAGAAAAATAATTCAACAACAGAAAAACAAGACCTGAACTAACAACAGTAACAACAATAAACTTTAATAAATTGTATGCAGCGTAAGCAGTACAGAATACCACAAATACTAGCATAGCAACTGGACATGGCATGCTCACAATTCCACTGCAAACCCTATAAACTACATATACGACTGCACTGCACTTACCACACACCAGCCCACCGGTTAGTAAGAGAATGTATTAGCCAGTTAGTCAGTTGGCGGAGTTAAGTTATTACAATGAATTATTGCATTAATTTGAGCCAGTGCCATGGAATGTGGTAAAACGTTGTTGGAATGAGTGGCAAGAGAACTTGCATATGCAGGCAAACACACACACACAAACATGAAATGGCAGCAAAGCACCCAGCTAAAAGGTGTAATACTTACAGAACTGTTTACCGACATATATGTACCTACATATTGGATGTACATTAGGGTGGCCCAAAAATGCATGTAGAAAAAGTAAAGTCGGAATTTTTATGCTTTCCCCTCCTAGACTTGTTCTACATACATATACCGAAAAAAAATATATCCCTATTTTTACAAGCTTTTATTGAACTTCACTTGCATGTATGTATGTCCTGGAATTTTGAAATCAATTTTTTATTTGAAATCACAAAATGTTTAGAGGTCGCTCAAAGCGCTCAAAGTTTTCCATGTATTTTATACGAAAAAAAAACAACTTCTTCGATCGGAAAACACTGTTTCTACCAATACCCTATTTATTTTACCATCCTTTTACTATAACTATATTTTATAGGCAAGAAGGCAATTTTTTTCTACACCGTTATAGTATCCACCAGATCTGAGCTCTTATTACACTAACGAATCGCCCCAATATTTGTAAATTAAAGCTCACCAAAAATCATTAAACATGTGCTAAGGAATAAAATATAAAAATACTTACATTCAGGGGTAAACTTGCTCTGTCTGCTTGTAAGGCGGTACGGCCTAATGTACTTTTACATGCATGCATGCTATACGAAAAGGAATTTAGCTAACTATTTCTTATTACTATTTTTCCTCGCAACTGGTTGTAGTAGCGTTATTAAATTAAAATAAAAGCTATTGGAATAATTCATACGAGTGGCGGCGGCGGCGAGTACTCGTGGTGAGAGTTGTGCAACGAAAAGCGCACAGGCATCATAATTTTCGGCATATACCACATGCTGCGGTGCCGACAGCGACAAAAATGTCATATTTCGTTGCAAGGATACGAATTTGAAAGGTAAATCACGCATATTTACAACGTTCATTTAATGTGGCAAGTGCGTGTAAGTGCCGCAGGAGGATGTGGCAATGAAGTTGCCATGCTGAGTTAAAGCAAAAATTGTTGTGCGGTATAACTCCCGCATGGGCTGAAAAAGTTCGATGTGGCAACACCACAACCTCTCGAAGGGATGAATATTTCATTCCTGGTTGTTTTTCTTGCTACTAATTCTACCTTTGCGCCCATGCGCTGTGTAAAGGTATTGTTGTACTCATAGTTAGTCACATATGAGAATTGATGACAACATTATGCTCGCGTCACCATTAAGTCATTTGACATTTTTAATATGTTGCACAGCTAGTCATAAGCAAGCACCCACCCCTTCATGCAAGTATAAATTGTGGTCTAAGTATGCGGTTAGGTATATTCGTTACGCTTTGGCTATTATTAATTTTTATTATTTCGACTTACAAATGAATAAATCAATTTACATATATAAAGGTACATACATGTACATACATTCATAAATCTGTCTATGTGTTTATGTTTGGCATACCATTTTTAGAAGCATGCTAGCGGTTTAGAAATCGTTATATTTTTATGGAACGTATAAACACATTACAGGGAAATCTGATGCCTTTTCAGTTTTGCCTTTAAACGATTCGCATTCCTTTTCTTTTTGTTGGTCATGACAACAGGTCGACAGATGGTGCTGACGCTGTACTATATGTGACCGCAGGATCTGCGAATTGTTCCATAGTTTTCAGCCTATTACCATTTTATACACTTAGAAACATCATCCCTTGAAGCTAGGAAAAAAGTATGTATATTATTCTAAGGAAATATCACCTTGAAATGGCTCTAATGTCATTGCTGCCTTAATATGAGTATACGATTTGACTCAGTTTAAGGAAAACACAATTCCTTAGTTTTTAGGAAAAATTTTCTTGTCATTTCATTCCCCAGAAAGGAATAAGTATGTCATTTTGCTCGTGGCGCTCAAATAGTGGCAATGGCCGACAGAGCAAAGTTCTGGAGTGCTAGTCGAGAGATGCAAGGTGCAAGTCCCAGAGCACGAAACTCTTTTTAAATGTCTTATTTTTTTTTTTAATTGTAATTTTTTAAATTGTATTAAAAAAAAAATTTCTAATTTATTTATTATAGTATTTGAGTACTAAGGTTTTTCCATATGGGTATTTCCTGGGTTACGGACGCGACATTCGTACGACTTTAGAGTTAAATAAATCATACGAAAACTGAAGTCACTTGTAAAAAAATTTGCTGTTGTGTAGCTTTTATACCGTCCTTTGGTTGACAAAAAACTAGGTGCACTTGGAACACTGAAGTCGAGAAAATCGATGAAAAGTAGGGCATAACGGACGCGACAAAAACAGAAGTGATTTCAGAGTACATGTTAAAACTAAGCAAAACTCAGCGAATCGTGTAAGGTTTTCCTTTATTAAACATTCTTTAAATAAAGTCTAATTATGGACCGTTACAACCAATTCATTTTTAATCAGAAGCAATTTGTTGTTGATTTAATTTTGAATTAAAATCTGGTAACGGACGCGACATATCAGACGCGACAGATTTTCCACCCATACAATATTTTTACTAGTAACACATAATAAATTTAATTTTTTATTTAATTTTTTCAGTTCTTCTCCCCACAGTTTCTCGTTTTCAAAACCTCTTTTCGCCATCTGAATACGAAATATAAAGTTATAAAGCCGTTTAATTTCATTTACTTGCATTTTCGGTTTACCTTTTTTGGGAAATGGCCATATGTGAAATTAATTTTATAATTTGAAATAATTGACGTACCTTATTCTAACCACCTTCAACCGGACTCGAACCTACGATCTCAGAACCAGAAGCAGTAGTCTTCACGCGACGCCACAACCGACATTTGCCAGGAGAGCATTTAAATTTGTCTTAACAGCACTGACAAAATTCAAAATTATTTACCTCGAAGAAGCTCGTCCAAACACTAACATATTTGTAAGCGCCAATCTATTATTATTATTATTTATAGCATGAACCTGGATTAAGGAAAAACTTCTCAAATTGAGTAAATTTTTCGTAATATTGAGGAAAAAAACAATAACTCTAAAACAAGGATACTGTTTTCTTGTTTTAAGGAAAGGCCTTTTTCTGAGTGTACTTTTTTAATTTTTTTTCGGGCCACCCTATTATGCGATGAGAGAAGGAAGGCAATAGACACCATGTGCAGTCCAGCATCTTTTTGCATGCATATTTCTTATGGTCTAATTATGGCAACTTAACATAACTTATGGCTCTCTCTTAAAAATTCTGTTAAATGGGTGTTGCTTATAATTGAACAGCCGAAACTTAACGTAACTCAATGCCACGTCGAAATCTGTTTCATTTTGATTATCTAAGTTCTACATTCCGTTAAATTAAGTTAAGTTGCCATAATCAGGCTTTTAGTGAGAAGTACTAGAGCCATCATTTCCGCGTTGATGTTAAACGCTATCCTGGTTGACCAATAGTGTATCTCCCGTAGTATCTAAAATGGCTTGCCTTGACACAGAGACATTGTTTAAGGCCTCGGTTATATCCACGAAAATCCTCAACGGGAATTACCCGTTCTCAAGGGCCAAATGTTTTGTTTTTCCAAAATTCCATGAGTTGATCTGAACAACAAAACGGGGGTATACCGTCGCCAAAATTACTGAGGCGACCCTTTCTAGTAGGAATATTGATTAAAGACAAAACAACTAACGGTCTTAAACTTCAACTAGCTTATTTTTTTCATAACAAGTGACTGTCTGCAGTTCTCAAGAAAAATCACATAAAATATTTTTCATTATTTATGTTGCTAAAAAAGTAAATTGCTGTTGCTATTAAATTTCTTGAAGAAATAAATATACAAAAGTTTTTTTTCTCGAGAGTTGGTTACTGATTTAAGAAATTTGTATAGAAGATTTTTTTTTCCATTTCTTGTGCGTCATGATATACATATCGCTAGCTTAGAAAGAAAAGTTGCTAAGTCCCATTTTAAAAATTTTACAGGAGAGGATTTTTCCTCTTCCTATAGCCATTTTCTTTAACTATTTCGCAAGACTTTGAATCGAACATTTTGCGCGTTTAAAGCAAAGCACAACTCCATAAGAATCAGAAGGATTCGATATTTATTAAAAGATGTCGTATTATTTTGACCTTATCGGTTTTGTGGTGCTTCTTTTGGACTAAGCAAATTTTCCTTTCATTGCTTATGAAGAGGAAAAAATAAGACAAGTACCTTTATAATTTTCGAAACGATGCGTATTCAATTTCTCTAGCCTCATATATCAAAATATGAGGTTTCATAAAAAGTGGACTTAGCAACTTTTCACTCTAAGCTGGCGATACAATATATGTACATATTATGTACATAAGTATATGAATTGTTCGTTGTTATTGCTAGCTGCAGACAACCCTTTACTTTGAACTGATGATTATAAGTACAGTTGAAACTCGATGATCCGATGCCGATTCGATTTATCGAAACAGGCCGATTATCGGGTAGCTCCAGAATATGAAAGTTTATTAAAGAAATTTAAATTTTTAGTCAAAAAATTTTTTAAGTTATTCACATTTACCGTGTGTGCATGTGTATATTTAGAGAAAGTACTCAATTTTAGTGTCACAAAAATCCTTTTTGAAGCAGCTGGGGCTTACGGTTGATTTTTGGTAATTATCAATAATCGAACATACATATGTATTAGAGGTTTACGCCGACAGGCTTTGCGGCGGCGGCGCGGTCAACGTCAAAAAGATTCGGCGGCGGCGGCGACGCCGGCGCGTCTGGAAACGCCGGCGCTACTTCTCATAAGGTAGATTTCAAAGAGCCATGAGGCTACTAATCTTATCATTTCAACTCGTCAGCGTTAGGCATTCGCCATGCCAATTATTCTATTATTTTCATTATTGAATTAGTTTTAAATTTAAATATTGTTACTTCCTACTTGAATTAAAATGTTGAATGTCTGACGCTGATTGATGGGCGAACAGAAGAAGGTCTGAGGTATATACATACATACACACACGGATCTCTATATTCTCTACAGATCCGTATGTACTATTTAAATTTAAAGAAAAAAAAATTGTTTAAAGTTTAGTTATTAGGGTAATTTATGCCGCTCTCAATAAATTTTTGCAATAGTCTTATCAACTCGAACCAGAATGGGACTTTTTGACCCACTGTTGAAAAAAATGGCTTATAGATGGTTAAAACTTCCACTAAAATATGAAGCGCCAAATTTTTCTAAGGAGAACCGAATGTAATGAAAAATAATACTAATGTTTACCATAAAGAGGGAACTTTAACCCTGTGTAGAAAACATAGCGATGCGAGGGAGCAAAACCTTCCTGGGGTTTGACCACCACTAAGGAATGCTAACGTAATTTTCACACAGCCACCTAGTACTTGTATACGTATGTGGGACCCCAGAATAAAATAACTTACGAATGTAAATATTAGCAAAAAAGTGTTTGTTTAAAATATTAAAAAAATACATAGAAAAATCAACTTGTCTTTGATTTATCTTCAATAATTGAGGAGTTAGATGCAAAGAGGCCGCTTCTATTAAAACTGCTTTCTGAGATATTGGAGCTAAAGTTTTTGATGTGTTATAAGTTTCTTGTTGTTGTAGTAGGTGTATAAAAAAGTAGTATTTTTGTAGTATAGAAAAGAATTGTCTACTGCGGAAAAAAATCGTTAGATTACCAGTATTCGACCCTAATTTAACTGTAATAAACGCTGTCGTCAAAAAATATGTTACCTATGTTTTTTCTAAGTTATGCTATTTTTGGAAAAAATAAAGGAGATCATACTCTTGTCCAGTGGCCCAAATTATGCAAAAAAAAACTAATTTAAAAATGTAATTTTCATTTCGTAAAATTGTGTTTTTATACAAGTAATATTTAGTTCCTTCAAACGATGTATTCAATGTACATACATCATGAAAATTTTGTACAAAATTCCTTAGGCGCCGAACGCCGCCGCCGCCGCCGCCGCGCCGATATTTTCGTAACTCGGCGGCGGCGCGTGAGGAATGACAAAAAACGGCGGCGGCGGCGGCGTGGCTCGGCGGCGTATACCTCTAATATGTATATACTTCATATGGAATAAAATGACTGGCACTGTCAAAAAAAAATTTCAACGGTAAGTCCTAGCTACTTCAAATTGCACTTTGTTGTACTAAAATCGACTCAAAGGTCTTCAACCTCGTTATAGAGAGGTTTCACTGTAATTTAAAAAACTCCCACCAGAGTCTTAACTATTTATTAAGTAGAAAAGGCTTAAAGCGAAGCCTTCGGACTTCATAAAGTTTTTGTAAATTAAAAGCAAACAATTTACATTGTTTTCTTACGTTTTTAGGCAGAATGTGAGCCCTTTTCTTGCAGCTTATTCAAATAAGAATTTACTAGTATAAGTACATAAATCAACACATGCAAAAAGTAGCGCTTAATTGTGCGAAAGCATGCGAATATGTTTGCATTCACCGCTTTACCATGACATACATACATATGTGCATGCTCCGCTTACGCTGTTATCTTAAGAAGTTAGGATGTTAACTTAATGACACACACAAGTGAAAAACGTAACTTTTCCTTTTCTTCAAAACGGCAGCACCTTTTGTTTACTCATTAATGTCGTGTAGCAAGATTAGTGCGTGATTTATTTACTAGAAAATTTTAAGAAGATCGTTTTCGTGCTATGACACTTTTTACTAAAGCATTCTTCCTAAAATGTGTAAGAATTAAAACAAAAAACTGGTTATATGCATTTGGCATAGCTGTAACCAAGGCACATTAAACAGGTAGTATCAGTAGAGCAAAAACAACATTTGCGTGTATTTTGTTGTTGCTTCTGGTATCGAAAGTGTCAAAAACTGTTCTGAATTTTTTCTTCTAAATCAAAGCGTGCCATGTGAAATACAAAAAATTATAAAAAATAAAAAATTGAAATTGGAAAAAATAAAAATTGATGCAACTTTCTTTCCTAGTAAATTTGTTTGCTTCTCGAAGCATTGATCCATCCTTTGCAAGGCCCAGTAATCAGCGGTCGTGCTGCCGAGTTGGGCGAACGTTCCAAAAGCTGCTATTCAATCGCTTGTTTTGTATGGAAAAAGGTTTCACAAGCAAATGGATTTTAACAACTTATAATTTTCGTGAGAAAAAATTAAAAATATTTGACATTTTCGAGACCAAATAATTTGAAAATAAATCAAATCAGCTGCTCTACTGATACTACCTGTTCAATGTACCTTGGCTGTAACTTATAAGAAGTTTTAATTCAGTTTTTCCAACGGAATGAGAAAAACCAAAGGTAAAAAAAGATTTTTTGACAGTTTTTCAGGCCGCAGGTCTTAGCTATCTGGCTGTGAGCGAATCAATCTTAATAGCGATTTTATCAAAAACAATTTCAAATTTGATTTAAAGCGAACTTTTCCCACATACATACATATGTACGTATCGTCAATATTCCCTCTACAATTTAACATTTTCCAAATTTTTAATAATACAAAAATATTAATAGCACAGCTTTCGTGCCATCCTCGCAATATTCCCTTTTTGTCATAAAATTTAAAATTATTTTAGTGTACTTTTACAATTTGTAGATGTGTGTGTTGTGAAGGATTTTCATTTGCGTGCAGACAGTTCGATTTTAACCTCATTTCTACATACATGCTTGTATATATACGTACATATAAACACATATGACATAAATTTCCATCATCGCCTTACGCTAGTCATGTGTCGCGGATTTTCCAATAACCATTTTAAGCATTTAACAAAGTAATAATCTTTGCATAATTTACGACACATTTGCGCTACGTTTAAGTCTAGCAATTTTCAAAACTGTTGTCAATGATCAAGTTTATTTAAATTTTTTCCAACTTATCGCAGTCATATGTATAAATTGCTATGTAAATACGAGTACACAGAGGAACTTCTTTTTTTGTTTGCCCTTTTCAACACAACGCGCGCAATGGAGTGAGTTACAAGAGTATTACACACGTCATTTGTGCAAATGATACTCGTATGTTATACCTACACGTACATACATACATACTAGAGTCCAGCGCAATTGTATTTGCCGCATTTCATTCAATAAGTACTCCTTGCATTGTACTCTACTCCCAACACATTGTTACTTTTTTTCCGCATACATACACTACTTGGCGTTGAGAGAGTAAATACTTNCACACATGTGATTAAGTTTGTACGGCATGCGGCTGATGTCGGCGTCAGGATAACGACATTTATGCTAAACCTAAGCGTCGGCAGGATAACAAAGTGAGCTGGAGTAACATGTGTGTGTCACCAACCACCAGTGTGTGTGGCTGCATATCTGGGTGGCAGCAACAAGGGATGGCAGTGTTAAGGCTACTGCTGCTGCTGCTGTTGCTTTGTTGATTTAGTTCTAAAATGTTGTAAAACATTTTGTTCGTCAAATTATGGTACAAATTTTGTGAAAATGTGTGAAAATCGTTTAAGTATTTACATAGTTTCTCTTCTTTGTTTGTTTTGAATATGTTAGAGGCAATTTAGTGGAAATTTGAATGTTTATGTACTTGGAGAAGCGTAAAGATGGGAAATGTCATAAGTACTAAAAAACTAATAAATAAAAAGACGGGTAAAAAAATCATACTAACTGAGAAGAAAAATTTTTTGATCGTACATATGTACAATCACAATAAAGTCAACAATCACTAAGCTTAGTTGTAGCTTTTTGTCATAATTTTCAATGCAATATCTCTCAAAAAGCTGCAATTAATTTTAAAATCGACTTTGTTCCGACTATGAATATGCCACCTTTAATTTTTGAATATTGAAGGCAATTCTTTTTTTTTAATTTTATTTTACTTTTTATAATTTCACTTCATTTCTTTCCATTTCATTCCACTTATGCCGTTATTCAGTAAACAGTCTCTAGTCTCTAGTCTCAAAAAAAAAAAAAAACAAAAATACAATAATTTTTAAGTTGCCACAATAAGAAAAATTTACTTCTATTCTACTGTAAAAAACGTGAAAATGAAGCGAGGAAGTATTTGTTTTACAACAATTTCAAAATATGTACTTTAATACTATCAGACCCGGCGAACTTCGTCCCGCCCAAAATAAATTTTTTTATTGAAACATTTTGGTCCAAGATTTTCACCAAGAATTCACGGTCACAATTTATATGATAAAATTATGGTTTGGTGATCGGAAGGCATACTTACATGCTCATTTGAGATTGACCCCAGGGCATGAATCACGTAACTTTGAAACGATAGTCGTTCAAACGATACTGCCCAAACGACCTCGTAAAAACACTGATTTATGCATTTGTGTTGCTGTTACGTGTTACTATTACTGTTACGTGAAGCAAAACTGGAATCGAGTTGACGATATCGCATATGAGTGTTTCCATCGGAAGGTCCACCACGAAAAAAATAAAATTAAAAGTCTTATGTCTAACGTATTTACGGGCCGATTTGTCTGCTTTGTTAAATATATATTGGCTATGTAAATAGAATCATGTTTGCGTAAAATGGTCTTCCTAGGTGGCGCCAAGGTCGAGATATTTCGAAAACCCGTATTTATTGTCCGATTTGGTTCGAATTTTGCGTATGTATTGAAACATAATAAATCATAGATTTCCAACATAGCATTTTACACATTTAGCTCCATTTCGTTACATTTAATTTTAATTTTTTTTTTCTTCTTAATGTATCTACTTACTCATATTTATTCCTTATTCTTCCACTGGCATTTCACAACACTTGACCACTTTTTTATTCAAAACACAATCACATTTATTTGAAATACATAAATACATATGTACATATGCGCAAAGCCTAGTGAAAGCCCATGTCTTATACCCCTCACCAAATTCGACAGCTTTTCTGCACAATTTGATTTTACTCGCTCATAAAAAAATTCTCAACCCATTCGAATGCAATAAAATTTCCACTCCATGCAACCGCCAATAGCCACAACTGACCCATGGCAAATCCTTGGCAAAAATATTAGCAACATAATTTTGTGCGAAAAGAAGAAGCGAGGAGAGTGACCCGAGCTTAACATGTCATTACCCTGGATAGCAAGAGCGACACGCCAATAAACAACTACACTTTATGCTATGCATACAAAAATATTTTTTTTTATGCTCCTTTGAATATTGTAAATATTTTCATATTTTCGTGCAAAAAAAATTACCAAAAAATATCGAACATGTGCATCAAATTTGATAGTTTATTTGCACGCTAAAGTGAGCATAACAAAGGCATGAAAGAAAGTGTTTCACTTGAAGGTCAAAGGATTACCTACATATATATTATTATTCTTTCATACATACTTAAGTACTTTTACTTACTATTTACAGTTTATAGCTATTTCTTCACTGCCTTTTTACTCCATATTTCCGCATTTTACAAATAAATTTATTTCATTTTTTTTTTCAGTTACCAGACGCCAAAGATCTACACAATATGTCACTTGTCGGCAGTTATGGCACACACCTGCTGCACAGCTTCCATCCACATCTTCTACAAACGCTCAATCATGGCATGCTGGCCGCAAATGGCGGCCCGGCGAGTTACTTTGCCAGCGATCGCGGACTAGGTAAACCATCGGTGCTATCGAATTTTCAATTGCAGCATTCAGCGTTTTCACCACCCAAATATATTGGCATATCACTGGATCAGGTGAGTTGATATGGGAAATTATGAATAAGTTCGAAAACCGGAAAAATTCGATACTTTTTCATTGCACACAAAATTTGTACATATGAAATTTTTTACGAGATTTGATATGGTTTTCTTCAGAATTTTCTTATTTTTTTCAAAACTCGGCTCCGAAGAGCTTAAACGGAGTAAAGATCTTTGTAGCACCAATTCCGTTAGGTATTTATGTCGAATTTTCGCCACATAGTAGTCGACAATCTGCTGAGGAACCGCGAGCAGCACGAACTTTTCGGGTCTCTATGAAAAATTCTAAATTTGTATAAAATACTGCCTTATAACATCGTTCCACTTGTTAGCAGCTAGGAGGACAACCGCCCTCTAAATCATGGGTCCCTCTATGTAATGACTTCCAAAAGTAAAGTTTAAGATGAAAAAATTTTGAATAGCCGGTAAGCCGATCTTCTTGGAGTGTTTACTGTTAAATATTACGAACGAAATAGAGAGAAGATCTCGGGCAGTAAATTACGTTTGAGCTATTAATATTAGGCTAGGTAGATATTCACAACCCTGTCCGTTATCCGGTCATCCACTTTGGGGCGACTGGCGGATGGAGAGCATACAGCTTGAGGGGTAGAAGTACAGATTTCGTAGATTACTAGCAGGTCCTCCATGTGGATGTTGGAACAGCATTTGTCTATAGCGCGTGGCAAAGGTCTGATCCCTAGTAGAATGATTCTACATTAATAGATACTAGTCGAGCTACATTGGGATGATCCTGGAGCGGTTATACACGGCTGAGGGATGTTTGGCAAATATTGTGGTTAATACACTGAACTAAAATTTCTTCGAAAGAGCCAGTAGGTGAGCACGTAGACGTAGAATTAGGAGTGGAAAAAGCTTCCGAAACGAACACATCTCTACTTTTCTCTCTCTACAACCTGAATAACCCATAATATATCTTGCCAAACCTGCTGCTGGTCTTTCGTTAGGCTTATCTAACCCTTGGCTAATAAAGACTGAATTACTTACCCTGAAATTCTGAATCGGTGATTGCCGACAAAATTTGTGGAATTAAGGCAGCGTCTTTCGCTGCCTTACCCCACGGCGCTCAAAAGCACAGCGGATCAATACGTTGATCGGCTCCACGTAATGTTACCACTCTGTCGGTGCTAATTGGCAGTGTGGGGCGGACAAACTAACAACCTTGGTAGGGCTCGAAGCCTACCTAAAGCCTCTGTCGTACTTTGGGTCCGACACCCGCTTTTAATGTAGCTCGACATCGAACCAACTAAGGCCGGTTCTACCCACATTTGGGTTTTAAACCACAGCCACCACGAATATTCCCCGAAGCGCCATACCCAATAACAGGCTAAAGTAAATATAATAACTCTCCCCGTGGTACCAGAATAATTAAGTCTGTGGTCAGACCTCGAAGCCGAAACTAATGCTAGTTGAACCTCGACTCCACCGGAGGCCGTTGACTTGTACCCCGGTTGGCATACCCGTAATCCCACAAATGCGGAATTCCCCTGAGGGAGGCGCATTGGAATAGGAAGCAGCATTTTCAAGCCAGCCCTAGAAAGTACCAAGTCTAGGAACAAGGACATCAAAATAATTACCCAAAACTTCAACCACCACTGAAAGAGTTTAAACGGATATACTCTGAAGAGCAAGGACGACAGCGTTTACATAGTCAGCTTGAAGTTGGAGCTATGTTTATAAGAAATGTTTTCTGTTTACAATATTAACTTTTTGGTTCATGATTAAATAATATATATATATATATATAATATATGTTCAGACTTTAAACGACCAAAAATAGATGTCCAGCTTTAAATTACGATAAATCTCTTTCCGGTTTTTTGAAAAGCAGCAAATTATGTCCAGCTTTTAAGTGGCCAAATATTTAAATTCAATTTTTGATAAGGAAATATTTATGAACAGTTTCTATATTACCGAAAGTTTATTTTCAGGGTTTTAAACATTAAAAAAATATATACAGTTTTTAAAGTACACAAAATGTATGACCATCTTTTAAATGTACAAAACACAATGTCCCAACTTTAAATTATCAAAAATGTATGTCCAGTTTTAAGTGAGCGAAAATCTCTTTTCGGTTAAAAAAAAAAAAACCAAAAAAAAGTATGTCGAGCTTTTAAATTACCAATATTTATGTCCAATTAAACAAGCAAAAATTTATGAACAATTTCTATATTACCAAAAGTTTATGTCCAGTTTTTCAAACACCGAAAAAAGATGTCCAGTTTTTTATTATAAAAATATATATACGCTTTTTAAATTAAACAAACTGTGGCTCAAATTTTAAGTTACTAAAAATTTGTGCCCAGTTTTTAAATGACCAAAAAATATGTCCAGTTTTAAACATTAAAAAATATGTCCAGATTTTAGTTTATTAAAAATAAGTCTTCAGATTCTTAATTGCCAAAAATATGTGTACATATGTCCAGTTTTTTAACGAGCAAATTCTATGTCCAATATTTAAATGACCAAACTGCTATGTATATCCAATTTTTGATTGAAAAAAATATATGTCCATTTTAGAATTGACTAAAACTCATGTCTAGTTTTAAATTACTAAAAATTTTATTTCAAACTAGCAAATACCCGGCGTACTTTACTGCGCCTTAAAAGTATTTTTATGCTGTTTGATACCCGTATTGTAACATTTCATTTATTTTATAAATTTAATTGAATACAATTTTTCAAACAGGTGGTAGCCCTCCTTGAAAAGTATTTTCCGCAGTAAACTTTCCTAAATATCTTCAGTTTGATACCCATATTGCAACATTCAATTTATTTTATCAATTAAACTAGATTAAAATTTTCAAACAGCTGGCAACCCACAACAAAAATACTTTCGGCTTTAAGCCCGCTTAAACCGCTTTCTTTAGACAGCAATATTTCAATAATTATTTTTTCTTATCAATTTACTTAAACGGGAATTTTCAAACAGGTGGCAACTCTCTAACATTTTTCTTTCTCTATTTAAAGTTAGACCTCCAGCAATACTTCGGTGATAACTGCATTCAATTCCATGCATTAGTTTTCGAGTTATGCGCATACAGAAAGAAAGATAGACAGACGAAAATTCGAAAAATTTTGGATTTGGCTTCTAGTGCTCTTAAAAACGGACTCTCTATATTATTATTTTTTTTTTAATATTTATAATGTACAGACATCGGCCTGTTACAATTTTATTACATGTATATATAGATTATAAATTTTTCGAAACTCCCGTAGAGTTTTAAATTACCAAAAATTTATGTCCAGTTGTAAAATTCGCAAAAACTATGTGTAGTTTTTAATTTCTGGGCTCTGACTCACCATAAAACTAAATTAACAAAAAAAATTCCAATTTTTAAAAGAACAAAATTTGATATCCAATATTTAAAGGACCAAACAGTTTTTGATCGAAAAAATATTTATTTACAGGTTTTCAATAGCAAAAAATCATGTCTAAAAGTATATAGTAAAAAAATGTATGCTAAGCTTTAAATGACCGCAGAAACAATGTTCAGGTATTAATTAGAGTAAAGTTCGTACCCAGTTTTTAAATTTGCAAAAAATTATGTAAAATCTTTACATTAAAGCGACCTCTTTTTGTTTTTAGAAAAATTTACATTTTGCATTTCTAAAACACGCTTATCTTTACCTACCAATCGGTTTCTCAATTCTTTCACAACAGAATCTCTTCAATGGCAACGATTCATTTCGCACAGACTCGGCAAGCCCCACTTGCACTTCCCACGAATCGATGGAGGGATCAAACGATTACGACAACGGTGAAAAGGGTGAAAGTCCGCGCAGCAACAATTCCGATCCGAGGGATTTAAGGCGTAAGTTTGTATTACTTTCAAATCAAATAACAACCCAAAAAAACAGAGACCTTTTTGCACACACACACTTCACTGACACGACAGAATTTGTGGGCGTATTTGCATTTGATTAGGTACGAAATGAAAATATAAAAAAAAAACACAGAAAACAGAAAAAACAAAATCAACATAAAAAAATTTGCATGCGCAAAATAGTTAGTATTGTGATCTAAGATACGAAAGGCAGAGTTGGCTGGGCCATGATAAAAATCAACAGCTTCTTTGCAATATTTGCACTTTGATTTGAGGCGGTTTTTTGAATGCCGACGATACAATTTTGGAAAAAAAATTGTTTTAACTTACTACAAAATACTATGTAAGTATGTAGAAATGTGTAATTTTAACGCATGAATGCGCCGCTGACGGAGTTATACATATGTACGTCACTCAACGGGCTGTTTGCCTCCTCTGATATCACTTTTGCATAAGTTGTTTGCATACATGTCTACAAATACTCGAGTGCCTTGTGCAAATATACATACATATGTAATTGAGTGTCATTAGAAAAATTGTTAAAGAAATTTAATTTTCTTATACACGCAGTACCAGTACTTGTATCTGTACTTATAAAAAGAGCTAGTTTGAATATTACAACCATCCTTAAAAATAATCATTTCCCGCGCTCAAAACAAATTTCCACCAATTCCATACAAATGTTCCTAAATCGCATTACATATATGTACAAGTTGTGCGGCCATATTGGTTTTGCACTAACAACTACTGAAGCACTATGTGGGGCTCAAAGTACATACTCACAAACATATATACATACATACATATGTACATAACTACATAGATACATATGTATGTATGTACGTGCAAATGGATTATGAAAACCAGTTTGTTATGGTGTAAAATTTAACTATTGAATTTGTTTCCAACCAACCGGCGGCATTCCACCGCCACCGCCAATTAGCCATGGCGTATCCTTTGCTCACGCGAGTCATGCATACCTACATACATATGTATGTACTCACACACATATGTATGTATGCATAAATGGACGTCTATTTATTTAAATATAAATAATATGATTTTAATTAGCTTTGGTTTTGAAGCGTCTGTAATACTTTTTAGAAATGCGCTGCTAAATTTTGTGCCATCGAATGGCCAACAGTTGGTACAAATTACCGTGAAATAAAATATTGGGAATACTTATACAAAATTTGTATGAGTAACTACATGCATTTGTATGGCAGACAATGAGTTATGATTATAAATATGCATGCAAATATAGTGAAAACATAAACGTTAGGGTGCATCACTATGCATACAAAAAAAATCGGCACTGTTTTTTTTTTTTTTGATAGGACTTATAAAATTTTAAGGCCTCTGCCAAAATATTTTGAAAAAATATCAAGAATTACGTGAGCTGGATCGATTTGAAAAAATATAAAAAAATTTAGTTTTTTTAAGTAAAAGTAGTTTTCAAACATTTTCTTCCAAAAAATCACCTCGCATGATGGAAGAGTTTATAAATTTTATCAACGGAATCAAAATAATGAGATTTTTGGAGGTATGTTCATATCAGCTAACGTAAGTCTTAGTATTTTTCCTAAATATTTTAGCGAAAGTCTTTAGATATAATAAATGTTATAATTCCGCTTGGAAAACCGGCAACTTTTTTTTGTGAGGCACCCTAATGTACCTACGAGTATATGTTTACATCTGTACTTGGCGATATTGCTCAACGTTTGGTCACGTTCGCAGTGGTTTGACAAACTTTTCTAATTACTCAAATATATAATTTTGGTAAACAAATGCAATGTTGAAATTAATCTGTGGCACATGAACTAATAAATGTGTAGTATTAACCTCGGTGAATGTATTAGTATCTACGAATTTTTGCTGTTGAAGCTGTTGACTTCTATTGTACACAAATTGATCGTTTAACATAATTTAAGACTCGATGGTAGGAGTTTTGACATTAAAAAAAATTATTTATTTTCCTTCTCTGTGCCAAGCTTCCAACTTTACTTAGATTAGGTTACGAGATGTTAAGATGGCAGCTGAAAAAAGGGCACACTTATTTCATAAGGGCGCTGCGCAGAACCTGGGTTCGATATCTGGCCCGAGCAGTATCTAAAGTAGAAAAAGTTTTTTCTAACAGGGTTCACCCCTCAGGAGGCAATGGCAAACCTCCTAGTGTATTTCTGCAATGAAAATGCTTCTCATAAAATCCATTTTCCGCTCGGATGCAGTAGTGTTATTGGAGGCTTCATCGTTCCTCATAACACGGATAAATTTCCAGATAACTGCAGTGTTTTCCAGAAATACGAAGCAGCCGGTTGGCTACTCAATTGCGCGGCATTGACATGGATGTAAATATTTACTCTGATAGCCAAGCGACAATCAGGGCCTTGAGTTCGCTCAGGGTATGCTGAAAGCTGGCAGGTGAATGATTGACCCCATTCCGATTGCGGCCATGGTGTTATTCATTAAACTGCGTTACGGATAACTTTCCCAGGAAAGACACCGACAAGTCGGTCTCACCGAGAAAATAGAGAGTGTGAGTACCTTTAACTTCATTTTCTTTGCCTAATTTTAGAAAGATGGGCTTCAGCGAGCTCTTGGCGAAAACCAGATGGTCAATGGATCTATTTAGACTCACAAAGCCACAATTCTTCATTTTTGTGGATGTATTAACACTTTCCAATTTCTCTTCCCGCGGTGAGCCTTAATACTACACCGGATTCTCACTAATAACACCTTCTTGGAGTACGATGAGGTGGAATCAAATTAACAATTTCTCTTAAGCTGCCCAGTTTTTACGAGACTGTGGTGTAAAAGCATTCTGAATTCTCTTCCTGAATAAGTTTTTCATGTACAGTTGCTAGCTTCTTCAAATTTTGCTCATTGGATGAGCAGCTAGTGGTTTCCATGTCCTCTAAAGCCGAGATCAGATGGTCAATGGTGAAATGGATCTACAGTTTAAAATGACTGGGAATGCAGATTTAGCCTTCCTTGTCTTGTATATAAATTGCCATCAATTTAAAAAAAAGTACGAGAATCTAAGCATTGAAAATCCTTAACGTTCTGCGCTATACGAGACCGGAAAAAGAGCTGAAGGATACAAATATGCGTGAAGCGCTTTCTGTAACTCAGAAACTTTACATCCAACACATAAAATTCACTGCTTTGCCGTTTTAAGAGAGCAATGATGTGTCCTCCATGGTTGCCGGTGAATGACTAGAGGTGGGTAACTCAGCACTGTGCTGAGTTACTGTGCTGACTCTTAGAACTGTGCCGCACGCTCAGACTCACCTCTGAAAAAATTTGTAACTCAGTAACTCAGTTTATGTGCTGACAATGTATAGCTCAGTGTGCTACAGAGTCGATATGGTAACTCAGTTGATGTGCTGACACTTGCATAGCTCGGTGCGGCTTGCATTGCTGTGTCGATGTGGTAACTCAATTGATGAGCTCACACATTCACACAATACGATCTTCCAAAGAGTACCATAATAGATGGCATCACTTGACCAATCATCAATTGAATATACGACTACCAAATTTAAAAAGAAGCAAGGCGAATAGCCAAGTTATGCATACTTGCACTGCTATACCATTTTTACGTAAAAATCAAAACCAAACAGAATTCTACATGTGAAGTGCTATGCGTTGGGTAACCGCTTACATGCATAGCCCATTTAACAGATTCTTATGTGCCAACTCTCAAGCAAAACTAAGTAGGGAATTATTTTGCAAATGAACTCACCAGTTGAAATCAGCTTTGTAAAATTTTTCCGGCCAGCTACGAACAGAAGCTAAGGATAACCTTTTCTAAATCGATTTCGATTACTAACATCATCAATAATTTCGATGTACATACCAATTGTGCGATAGCACACTTGTGCCAGCTCACTGTGCTGACTCATTAAAGTGAGTTGGAGTTACTGAGTCAGCACACGAAAATTTACAGAGTTACCCACCCTTATGAATGACTGACGCAATGCGTGATCAATACGGACCTAGACGACTGCCAACGTCAACTTTGATCCAAGCTTAAATAGGGTTACATTACGGTCAATTACGCTTGATTAAATCGGTTTCCTGCTCCTTAATGCTTTCCACTACAGCTTAATAGTACACCTTTAAGCACCCTTTGGAAGAATTGCTGTAAGCTTTCGAATCTAGGGGCTTAATTCGGTAGACTTACTGTAAGCCCGCGGAAGAACCATGGTTGATTGGTTGCTAGTAGCGTTGCCTGAGCATAGGCCGAGCAATCAATTAGCGCTGTAATTGATTTCGGTACACTTAATTTGGCATCTCTGATATTGTCGAATGTAAAGTTTTTTGCTTGCCAGTAATGGGCGCTAGTTTGGATATTGTGAGACTGTTTCCTACTTTCTTCGAGATTATGTGCATCTATAACTTCGAGGGTTTCACAGGAGGCGCATTAACCTGACGATGCCTTTTCTTGGCATCTGGTATTCCGTTTTTAATTTGTTCAAGTGCACATTCACACTCAGTAATATCTGAAAATTGAGATATATTTAGTTATGCCTCATGATTACTCCGAAAGGCTGCTTTCGTCATCTCTCTCTCTCTACCGTATATGTTCTTAAAGCCGGGATTCCAGACAAGTTCCATATCTATTGATTATGTCGTTGAGCTGAACCTAAACTTGCAATCTCTACCCTGCCGGGAAACGCACTAGTACCGAACTGGTTCCGTACTCGAAAATTTAGAACCATGGCTAATGCGCGTTAATTATCTTTTGCACGCGAGCAACTGGCGAATTTAACATCTCGATGTCCTAGGAACTGTCAATTGCCCCCCGCTGCATCCCTTTTTCGATAATTCCGAACTAGTTCCAAATTCGACTTATAAGATCTAGTTCGTTCTGCATCCCTTTTTCTATAGTTCGGAACCAGTTCAGAATTCGTCACCTTACATATAGATATCTAATGATTTTTTTTCCTTTGGGACATATGACTATTGCGAGTATTTTGGATTTATCAAATTTGCGTATCACTGAACAGAAACGGTTAGAAGTAAACAAGGTAGTTACATTTTTTTGAAAAAAACCGAACCCTTTTAAATTTTTCTTGCTTTCATCAAAATATAATTTTTAGAAAAAGTGGGCTTATCAGCAACTTTTTACTCTTAGCTATCGATATGGCATTTTAAAAAGTGAAAAAAAAAGTTTTTTTAAGCACCACATTTGCTGATTTTGAATTGGTGGGGATCCTGTTATTGGCGGACTGGTTTGTTTTTGGCGATAAAGTACATTTTTCAATTTATAAACCTTTTTTAAAGCTACTTTACTTTTTTATGAATACGGCCACTAGTACGAAGCTAGAAATTTAATTCACTAGCTCATCGTTTCCCTACAGGGTATCTACTACTCAGTGGTGGATGAGAAGCTCGGCCAAACACTTCACAAAAAAATGTGAGCGCCAAATATATGTATGTACGTACATGTATTTATTTATGTGGCCAAATAAGCGATTAGCACATTGAAAATCAATTGGTGCTATCCACATTCTATAAAATGTTTATCCCGACGGCAAGGTGGGACCATTTGGTAGCGCATAGCTAAATATCATAAATTTATGTACATATATACGCCAAACCAGCGAAGTAAGCATCCACCCAACAACAACAAATGCTGCAAGATGCCAAAGCAACATCAGTGCTCACTTGAAAATAAACAAAATCAAAGCAGACCTTTGCATACAAAAGTCACGAGTTTCAAATTGTGGCCACACACGGAAAGCGTCAAAAGTCAAAAAGTTACAACCAAGGGGGAAAGGTGTTCACATACATACATAAATATGTATGCGCTTATTTGTGTATGTGAGATGCGTTCATTTAACCCTTTCTAAAGTCAGAAGACACAACAAAATTTGGGGTGAGTGAAAATAAAATGATTTATTGACGCCTGCTTGCATATGTATGTGTTTGTATGTACTACGAGCAAATTTATACATACATACATACATATTTGTATAAGATGCATGCGGGTGCTGCAACAAATGCGTGAATTTTTCGAAACACTTAATTGGCTTACCACATCAATTTAATTGCCTTAGAGACGGCTTTAAATTCAAGTCGAAGGATTCACATACAAATATATTTCAATTGCCATATATTTATAGGTAAATTAGGCCATCAAGTGTTTGAATGACAACATCAAAAGATTAACATATATACCCATAAATACATATGTACATATGCACATATGCTGCAGCACGTGACGCTCATATGAAAGCAAAGCGCCCAAGTAAACATAAATAAGCCGCGTCTTCTGGCTTTTATGCGGCCGCCCGGAGTGTGCTCTTCGCAATTGTGCTTTTTTATTGTGACAGTGCGCTTCTTAACGCCACTTAACGTTTGTTGCTTTTTTTTTGGTTTTTATTTTTGAGTGCCATACAAAGGCGACACAAAGCTCATCTTTTGCCAACGAAAATATAACCCTTTGAGCTGCTCACTTTAAGCATTTTGCAGCCTCCAAAATTAGCCACTTATTCAACCGTTTCCAAACACTTGAGTTTCGAGTAGGATTTTCGCAACAGTCAAGTGTTAAGCAGCCAAGTCACTGCGTGCTGCCTGTTTTTTTGTTATAATGAAAATTTTCTTTGATATTTATTTATATATGTAAGTACACTTAATCATCGTTCTTAATTGCGTAAAAATCTGAATTTCCATAAAAAAAAAAATCTTTAAAAAATTGTTTTGCTCGTTTCTACCGGTAGCTACCTAATCATGTTTATTTTTTTTCACGTTGAAATGGACCGACATATTCCAATGAAATTTGGCACACAGATAGGTATTGATTAATTAATATACAAGATAAGAAGGGAGTTGCCACCTTTTTGAACATTGAAGTGAAATATTAAAAGAATGTGGTTATTAAACGAATTGGGTTCAAAAACCATTTATTTTGAAGAAGGTTGCCATCTGTTCAAAACGTAAAAATCTATTAAACTTTTAGTTAAATCTAATATATAAACGGGCTATCAAAAAAGAAAAGTTTAAGAATGTTTTATTTCGAAAATATTACTAAACTGGGTTGCCATCTGTTCAGAAAATCATAATAATTTTGATCAACAAGCAAAATAAAATATTTTAATATGGGTTAGAGGTTTAAGAAGCTTTATTTAAAAAAAAAATCAAAGAGGGGTACCAACTGTTTATAAATTCAAAATCATTTTAATTAATACGTTGATTGAAACTTTTTAAAGTACATACATAGGTGTCAATTGGAAAGAGTTTAAGAAGACTTTATTTCTTTATTTAGATTTTTGTAGAAGGTTGTCAACTGTTAAAAAATACGGAATGAATTTAACTAACAACTTAAATTAAATATTTTGATATGGGTATCAAACGATAAGATATTTACAAGGCTTTATTTTCGAAAATTTTTTTGAAGAGCGTTGCCATGTGTTTAGTAATTCAAATTCCATTGAGTTTAAAAGTCAAATTATCTATTTTGTATGGGTGTCAAACAATAAGAGAGGTATTTCGAAAATATTTTTTAAGAGCGCTACCATGTGTTTAGTGATCAAATTCAATTTAGTTTAAAAATCAAATAATATATTTTAGTTTAGGCGACAAACGAGATAGGTTTAAATAAGCTTTATGTACAAAATATATTTGAGAAGAGATGCCACCAGAAAATAAATATTTTTTAAGAGGGTTGCTAACTGCTTTAAATTTAAAATTTAACTGAGTTAAATAGTTAATTGAAATAAGACATAGAGTTATTTTACATATTTCCACCAAATTATTTTGAAAATATTTTATAACAGAGTTGGCACTGCCGCAACATTTACGCAAATTAACCTTTTCTGTTTATGTTATATCAATCTGGCATTGATATACAACTAAAATTATATTCTTACATATAAAGACTATACACCAAGATAAATTTTTCCTCAGATACGTTGACGGTGTTCTGAGATAATTAAATATCGATTAAGAAAACCATCATAATTCGATAGCATTCGATAACATCAAATCATATGTACATATATCATGCTGGCTAAAGCTAATTCGAAAATAAATTCAACAGTTGTAACATTAAAAAAATTTTAGAAAAAAATCCGAGGAATTCCAATTCTTTTCAACTTAGCAAAAAAACCTATTGCTCTAGAATCAGTTATGTTCACATTCTAGTTTAAACATAATTAAATTCACTACTAAGCTCTCAACAACTTCTATACTCTCTATTTTAGCCTTTGTGGTGTAGTCGTGCATAAATTTCATTTTCAACAAAAGAAAAAAAATGCGATTATCATATTTACAAATGCATACATATTTCAAACACATGAGCTACCTAAAATATAAACAGTTAACACAATGAACACACCAAATATTTAATGTCTGTATATCTAATGCATAACCTCAAAATAAAACAAAACCAAAGCAACTAACAAAAACAGTAAATAATAACCCTCGTTTTTTGTGCACACTTGAACTGAGTGAACTGCTAGAAACAGTTACAGTTCGGCTTATTCGTTGTTTTAAACAACGACAAATTTGTTTTGCGGTTTTCTGGTTGAAAACAGAGTTTTGCTCCTGACAGTTGACATTCTTTTGCGGGTGTTAAAATTATTAAAATAATTGAAAGCGTCATGCATTTGTGAAAATACGAGTATCTACACAAATTTGTGAGATGAGTTAAGAGTTTTTGGTAGAATTTAACATAGCACGCGAGTCGCTTGTTCTTCGCTTCGTCGCTTGTTGTGACACATCAGGTTTGGCTTGTAAGCGCTGATTAGATTCTAGTTGTTTCTTAAAAATACTTGACATCCGCATTCGCATTCGCATCCGCGGATGTCTAAAATTCCACATTCGCAACATCCCTACTCTCGAGTACTATCCCTGAAAATACCATTGCCGCACCTTGACGTGATGGTCACTTATAGTCATTTGTTGAACAACAACAACTGATTTTGGCGAAGTTTGAGTACCTACCGCAATTAAACAAAAGGACCTTCCACTTAGGCTTAAATTAAGTCTTGAATTTTCGATTACAATCGCTTCAAAAACCAACCCTGACCTTGACCCTAAGGTCACTTATAGTAATTTATTGTACAGCAGAATCTGCTGTTTTTGGCTAACATATTTTTCAATAGCACAATTTTCCAGTACTGTTTATAGTTCAATAAATGACTTTAAGTAACCTTCAGGTCGAGGGGAAGGGATGGTATTTTCAGGGACAGTAGTCGAAAGTTCTAGCTTTAATAAAAGCCTCAGTGAAAACATCTATAAACTTTTCTTTCTTTGCCAGGGCTTCTCAAACATTGCCTAGAACGAGATTTTTTTAAATTTTTATTTCGTTTATCTCAAAATATGAATCTGATGGAAACTTACAGATTTAACATTTGCATCACCAAAATCAGTGTTGCCTTGTGTTATAAAGATAATGCAGCAATTAACATCTCCCATAGACGTCAAAACTCGAAGTCGAGAGAACATTTGAAAATGTTCACAACTGGACTGGAAGTTGAGTGTGGAAGAGAGAATTAATAAGGCTTCTAATAACTTATACGCTTGCAGGAAAAGGCTCGGTAAGACATGGTGTATATAGTGGGTATATATAATGGGCTTGGTGATTCCTGTTATCGTTAACGAGTTTCTGTCGAACGATTTTACATGCGGCATAAACTTCATTCTGCTCCGAGAAATAGTTGATGTAGGGAAGTCGAGCCGGTGGACTGCGGTCAAACTCCGCACAAGGTTTGGGTGGGGTAACACAACCGCTTGGTCAACTTAAAGCGCTCGATTATAGGAACCATAAGAATGAGTACTGGTTGTGGCTGTGAAAAAACACAATGAAATGCTTTACGGTAGCTTCGTGAAGTGCGAATATGGTAATAAACAGATATTTAATATTTAAAAGTATCTTGTTACAGATAACTTCAGAAAAACTTGTACCATAAGACCCACTCAAATGTTTTAGGTGCTTACCCGGTTTTAAAAGTTACTTAAACTAACTCACTTATTTATTTTTGAATGTATTATCCAAAATTTGCACTAGGCTTTGGAATGACAAAAAAATGGCCGTTTAAAAATTCTATGGAAATCTGGCATTAGTTAGAATTTTTTAAACATATTTAGAAGTGAATCTAATAAGCTCTGCTTCATCGATCACAAAATTTTTAGCATAACTTTATAAACTATAAAAATTGCAGCAGTTAAGCGAGTTAGATAACTAAACGGGAAGGTACTTAAGAGAAGAATTTTCTTTAGATACATATGTATATGTATGTAATAAAAACAAGTCACAGTGCACAAATCTGTGGGTTACCTAAGCGGATTTCACTTTATTCATATTTTAGAATTTTTATTATAAGCTATCAATCATTTATTCTGTTGAAATTTGGTACAAACAGCAAACATACCAAGCATTATAGTAGCTACAAAATCTCTTTCAAAAAAAGGAGAAGAATACACCCTTATTACACTGCTCGCTAAATGCCATTTAACTCTGAGTACAAGCAATAAAAATTAATCGTCTGCTCATTGAAGAGGCAAATATGCGGTAAATTTGGCTTTAAAAATTTGCTCCCCCATATAAAGTCATTCACCCACTACAACTCAAAAAAACAAAAAAAAAAACAACAAGAAACATAGTAGGAATTAGAATGCCAACAAAAGTGTGCCGTTGGAATTCCAAAATTGTTTTCATTACATTTTTGAAAATCTATAAAACTCACACCCACCAAAGGAGACATCGGAGTGGGGCACGCCAGTGTTTTGCATAGAGCGTATAGGCTTGTGTAAATTGTAATGGGTGGTTAGATGCTGAAGTCCGAACGATGAGGGACAAACATTTGACTACAGTTTACGTATTATTCCACTTTAGATAAATTTCTTTATTTGTTAAAGGGCAATCGTTTTAAGGTACATACTTACATAAGTACATACATACTTACATATGTATGTAGATATTTGAAAATAAAACGCATTGAATAAATACATACAAAGAAGAATATTGAGGTCATAAATTTTCCCGTTCGGTTGTTGGTTGAAAGTGTTATTGTTGGCGGTCTAATAGAATCGATTGCGCGTTTGTGTGATTTTAGAAATTTTCAACACGTATTTAACGTGTTCGAATTGGTGTAATTAATTGCTTTGACTTTGACTGGCTGATTGCACCCCCACATAGCCTCTCGGAATATGTGTGCGATAATGATTTGATTTTGCGCGCTATTGCAGGGAGCATTTGGTTTTATAAATTATGTGTTCATTTAAAAGGATCTAAATTTTTGTATGCATATTTTCACAGCAACGAGGTCGATTTATTAAATCTTCTGAAGGAATGTAAATCTCGTAATTTATTAAATTATTTGCAAGCTGGAGTTTATTTGTAAAAGAAACTTTCACACACCCGGATCTGGCAGAGCGTTTGAGTTAATTTAACCCTCTCAAGACCATAAGCCTATAAATAAAAACAAAAAACATAATTTGAAATGTTTGAATGTTATTCATCAAGGGCCGAATAAAAAAAAAATATATATGTCTGTATGTAAAAACTAATATTCTCTCAAAAATTTTCATTAATTTCAGTGGCAAACTATTTTTTCCCCTAATTTTTTTAGTTTAAAAAATTTTCCTTAATTCGCTGATTTTTTCCTATAAAATAATGAAGGTGTTCTCAAGTGCCTCATTATCAGGTTACCTAGTTATGATTATTCTATAATATATTTTAATGTTGTAAACTGAATAAAAAAAGAGTTGTAATATAACCACTTAATCGGATAAGTTGAAAACTAGGCAGGTGTGAACATCCACAATGTTTTCCAAAACTTTTTTTCTAATTTTTTTCTAGGTTTATTTATTGAAATTTTTTTATGTGTTTTTCCCAAACGATTTTTCTCAAAGAAATAATTTTTGCACACATTTTTTTCATACAAGCTTTTATAATTTTGGTAGACATTATCTTCCCAAAATATAATTTGTATTGTTGTAATATGAATAAAAAATATAATAACATAAGCTGATAACCAGACAGGTGTGAACACCGACAATGTTTTCCAAAACTTTTTTTTTCAATCTCTTTTTTCAGGTATCTTTTTTAAGAGTATTTTTTCCCACACTTGATTTTTCCCACAGAAAGGATTTTTTGCCCACAATTTTATTTCATACAAGCTTTTATAGTTTTGGTACACATTATTTTTCCAAAATATAATTTTTTCCTATTAACTTAAATGGAAAATCGTTCTTCTCTAAAACGATTTTGTCCTAAAAACTACAATACATGTCAATGACTATTGCCGCCTAATTAGATAACTCTCAGTTCATCCTTTGAGTCCCCGTGAGAGTCTTCTAGTTACGTGGACTGGCAGACGGGGTCAAATGCCTTCGACAAGTCCAACACTACTGGGACAACTCTCGAATTTCCAAATCGATATCCCTAATGCGGGGCATACCCGGGATGGGCCTGACGACGAAGGTCACGCTGGTTCGCCAGTACAGTCAACCCAGCCGGGAAATTTGGGGTGGATTGAAGCGAAGTGCTGCAGCTGTGACCGCCTTGCGAAATTCCCGATCGACAAGATGAAATCTGTTGGTGTCGGAAGAGCGGCGAATGTGCTCTCGGTAACTACCGCCAAGCGGGATATCACTTAGCACATTTAAGTAGAAGACATCCTAAATTACATCTACTTCAGCTCATTAGAATGGGTCTATGATTGGCTGTATGCGAGCCAGATTTAGCTAACACCTTGCTAACTAAGCACAAAAATCAATTAATTAAAAATTTCACAAATTTTATTGGTAACTTAACGGAAGTCTTTGCCAAAGATTATTAATACGAGGTTGTGAAAAAATGTACATAAATGCCCGCCAATATTAAATGCACTAATTAATTTTTTTCCAGAAATATGTTTTCATAACTTTGTACCTCAATTATTTTCCACTTAACTGAACCCATTCAAACGTGTCGAATGGCCAATTAAATCAATTTAACATATATTTAATTAAATGCCCACACATTACTGTCCCTGTTGTCGTTTGACATGCCTCAGCCGTCATAATACAGAAACGGGCAAAACCAAAGCCAAAAAACTCTAGCCAATTGCTCTTCTGATTTTTTTTTTTTTTTTGCAATTGAAACAGACCACAACAAAAAACAACGCACCCAAAAAATATTTCAACTGATTGTAATTTTTTTTATTACGTTTCATTCGTTCTTCACCACAGATGTCCACAGCAACAATGGTGGCGGCAGCAGCAGTAGTAGTAGTAGCGGTGGCGGTGGTGGTGGTGGTGGAGGTGGAGGTGGTGGTCATGGTTTGATCAAAGCGTCATCAGCAGCTGCAACAGCCACCTCCATGGCGGCCGCCGCTGCTTCTATAGCCGCCTCAGTGGCGTCAACCACATCCTCGCCTGCGTCAGCAAGTCATCTCGGTCATCACCATCATCACACACATCATCATCACCATCATCCGAATGGTGGCCTGTTGGCCGCAGCGGGTTTGGGTGGCATGGGTGGCCTCGGCATACCGGTAAGCTGTGCAGGTTTACGTGGTGTGGCGAGTGGTCTCAGTGGCTTGACCACAGCTGGTGGAGTCGGTGTGGGCATTGGCAGCGGTGGCAGTTCGAGTGGCAGCAACAGTAGCGGGCTTGGGGGTGTGCTGAGTTTGCCGCCAGGTCATGTGCCAGATATTTGCCCTATCTGTGGTATAAAAATTTCGGCAGAAGAATGGAATTCACACTTTTTGACCGAACTAGACCGACTCTACAAGCTGAGCTCGGGCATGGAACGTACGAATTTACAGGCATCTTACATGTTTGCGCCGCCCTGTCCGGCGCAAGAGAATGCCATACGCACCAGTCATAATCGGTGGGAGGTAAGTTAGTCAAAGTTTTTATATGTCTTCGTAATACTGTACTTATTTTGCTTTGCCAATTCGTAAATTAAAGTTGGTATCAGTGCGTTGATTGTTATGAATTTCATTTGCAGACTTTCCAAAGGATACGCAATAATAGACAGAATCGTTTAAGAATAAAGGGTCGAAAACGAAAATATGGCAATGATTTGTACTTCATGGAAAACTTGTTCTGCAATTCCTGCCCGATTTGTAAGCGAAAATATGCGATCGAAGCTGGAAAGATACAACCTGAGGTGAGTTCATACAATTACTTGTAAAAAGATAAGAAATCCTACTAAAAATAGATGTATAGGAGAACATCCATGTTATTCACTTTTCTTAAAAATTTTCACAATTTGGCAAACTGCAAACTGATTTTAGACCCATGGTTTCTTTAGCAAATTTTCTTGGAATTACATGCAAATTGACCCGCCCTAATGTAATACATATATTAGATTGGTCCATAATTTGTTTTTCCAGTCACCCCCAGAACTGAAGAATATCGAAAATAAGGAGACCCGAAGGGGTGTATTCTACAAACAAAAAATATTTTCCTCATATAAATGTTAACCGGTTTGGAGATGGCATCATACATCCACCTTGCCAGTTTAGGTCTTATGCCCCAGTTCCGTCTCATAAGTTTCCTACAGGTTCAGACAGAACCTTGAATAGTATTAGCTAGGTGCGGATTCCATGAGAGCTTGTCATCAAGTATAGCTCCTAGATATTAGCCCTCTTTGGAGAAGTGTATCTTTTCACCTTGAAATAATAGTTCTAGCAATTTTTCTAAATTTTCCTTGTTACGCTCTGAAGAGCGTGGATGGTAGATCTTCCTGGAAGATAGGCATATTGGTGTCTATGCAAAGACCACTGTCAGAACCGCGATCTATAAAATGAAAACTCCACAGTTCTAATAGGTCGGAGCAAAGAATTTACCCCAAAAAAGGTCAGAAAAGATCAAAATAATTTCTCATCTCATCTGCACATTACTGACAAGCTGCAAGAATGTAAAATTCACCCAAAAACTGTATTCTAGTTCTACACAAAGTTGGATATATACAGAGGAATTTCTTCGTTTTTTTTCTCTTCTGTGAGTTGAAACTCTGGCAGGAATCTAGTCTAAGTCTAGCAGCGTGTGATTCTAGAGGCCGGGCTGTTCCAAAACCTAGCAAGCATCGTCTAAGTCTGCGGTATTTCTACAAATTTCCGAATGCAAAGCCATCGATATGAAAGTCGGACGAACAGATCCTGGTACCACACCACCATTTATTTCCATGAAGAAAGAACTCCGTATTAATGAATTTCAGTATATCATACAGAGGTATGGCTGCACTCTAAAATATTCTGAAGGTATGGTTGACCAACTGTCTTTAGCCTCATTCCCGAAAAGGTTGAGCACTTGCAGAGAAAAAGTTCAACTGTCTCTTTTCAGCCCGGGTCATGCAGCTGCGACAGACCTATGGGCTAGTGAATTTTCGCCTGACTGACTACCTAAGCAAATATTCACCGGCGATCTCAAGCATGCATGGTTTTTTATGTTCCTTACCGCCTCCTCATTTGCAAACGTTTCCGCCTGCGTGGTCCAGAGAGCTTCGAATTGAGTTGCTTTGTCGTCAAATAATTAATAATGGCTTTAGACATTTGTGCGTGGGTTATAATTGGTTCCAGTTTTACATAGGGGTATATTCAGAATGACACTGTTCCAGAATAGTCTTTCTTTCTTCTTCTTCTTCTTCTTTTTTGGCGCTGTAACCGCCTAAGCGATTTTGGCCGAGTTCAGCAAAGCACGCCAGTCGTTTCTCCTCTGTGCCAACTGACGCCAATTGGAAACGCCAAGTGAAGCCAAGTCCTTCTCCACCTGATCTTTCCATCGCAGTGGGGGTCTCCCTCTTCCTCTGCTACCACCAGCGGGTTCCGAGTTGAATACTTTCAGAGCTGGAGCGTCGGTGTCCATTCGAACGACATGACCAAGCCAGCGGAGCCGCTGTATTTTAATTCGCTGCACTATGTCCATATCGTTGTAAAGCTCATACAGCTCATCGTTCCATCGTCTGCGGTACTCGCCGTCGCCAACGCGTAAAGGACCGTAAATCTTCCGCAAAATCTTTCTCTCAAACACCCCAAGAGCCGCCTCATCGGATGTTGTCATTGTCCATGCTTCTGCGCCATATACCAGCACGGGCATGATGAGTGAGTCTTTCTTTCTAGTATCCTAAAGATCGCTATCTGACTCTGTTGGTTGCCCTGAATTTTCGATAAAAGGAGTACAGGTTAATATATATCGGAACTTTTACAGCCTCCGCTGGTCCGAATATCACTCCACCCTTAGCGCCAGTAGTAGCTTAACTCTGGCTTCACCTATGTTGTTTAGTCTGGTAGGCTCTAGCTTACCCGATTGTTGATCATTCAAAAAGATTCTCGCATCTTTATCACAGCTCTTTATATAAACAACCGTGGGCATCCCAAGCAAAGAGCAATTGAATATCTTTCGCGTCCTCCATCTATGAACTATCTTTGTCGACTAATCAATTATGGGTTCAAGTAACGGAACCCAAAGCTGACATAACTTTCAACGGCAATAACGTAACTCGCCGGTATATATGCCGGTATATATGTAGATGTCCCAAAATTTCCAACACCCAACCCGAAAGTATCTTCAAAAATTTTGCGTATAGTTATCTTCTAAAAATTAATCCACATGGTGTTAGTTACATTTTTTACTTCGTAATATCTCAAATAACATACGAACGGGTCCACGCTTCTCCTATGAGTATGAGCGTTTCTTTTGTCTTAATAATTATGCCCTGAAATAAAACTACAACCCATTAGTTTCCAGTTCCATATTTTTATAATTTTTAATCTTTGTTTGTTTCCTTAAAAACCCCAACCAGGAGGACACCAAAATGCAAGAAGAAATCGAAACGGTCGATGTTGAAAGTTGCAATGACGATGTGCCCGACTCTGGCTCCGAGCTGACGTCACACTCCCAACTCGGTGTGAATAGCTTGAGTCACGCGCACCATCAGCACCAGAACAGCATTGGCAATCAGACTCTGGGCAGCAATATGCACAGCAGCAATAGTCAACCGGGAAAATTAGATGGCATCTTATATCGAACGGCTTGTGTTATGAATAAAGATGCTGGGAATAGTGAAGATGATTTGAATGCAACCAGTACTAGCGGCGGGGGTGGTGGCGCTGGCGGCATGACACAAAATTGGAATCACGCGCAACACAACACAGCTGCCACGATAACAGCGCAACAACAAGGACATATCAGTGGTGAGTGTGATGACTGGTTTTAATGATTTGTTTAAATGTTTTTATAAAATCTTAAATGAATATACACACTTAAGTAGTATGTGCTTAATTGGCTAATTATATGTATACATACATCTGTAAGAGTGTGTTTTTGTGTGGAATTGAAATATTTTGTGTGTAAATTTATTTTCAAAACTCAGCTCCTGCTTTACTAATTTTTACTTCTTCCCCCTGTATTCCTCCAATTACAGTGAAAAATGTCAGCGAACTGTCATCGACAACCCATCACTTCTACAACGCGGACTCGTGTGGCGCTGTTGACGAGCGCTCCACTGGCGGTGGTGGCGGCAGCGGCAATTGTAACGGCAAGGATGTTTCAATGGAAACATGCAATGCCAACGACAGCGACGAGGATGTCATTGTGGACGACGATGATTCTATTAAAATGACGAATCTGTGCAGCAATAAAAAACGAAAGCATGACGAGACGGTGGTTAGTAGCAGGTAAGCAAAGGCCAAAGGAGGAGGCGAAACAATTCGGCACAATTGGGATCACACTTTAAAGTAAAAATTGCACAAATATTTTTGCTACAGTTTTGCTACACAAAATATTAGAGTCATTTAAAATAAATACTTTTTTCAAAACATTTTTTTCCTCCTTTCAAAGGTTAAAGACACTTGCCAAAATTCATTTTATATGACCAGTTATCCAATGATCAAAAATCTATGTTCATTTTTTATTTAGTTTTTAAATGAAAAATAAATTATTTTAAATTTTTATTGGCAACAATTTAGGTTTTAATTTTGTATCGCCCCAAAAAAAATTGTCTGAATTTTAAAATAGCAAAAATTTACGCCCACCTTTTATTTACCATCCTTTTATGCCCAATTTTTAAATGACAAACAATCTATGTTCGTTTGTTATCGGCCCAAAATGTGTTTAAAAGTTTTTTAACTGTCGAAAATGGTGTGTGTTTTATTGAATGCCAAAAATGTGGGCAACAATTCCTGTCCAGTTTTAAATGACAAAACATACATATCTATATGTCCAGTTTTTTATTTAACCAATAATTAATGTTCATTTTTTAATTAACAAAAAATTGTTTACATTTTCTCAGTTACCAAAAATGTATGTCCTGTTTTGCTTTTAATTTGATCAGTTCAAATTCTAATTTTGAAATTAGTAGAAAATTTATGACCAGTTTTTTAATTGCCAAAAAGTTATGGCCAAGTTTTTAATTATCAAAAAATTATGTCCAGATTTTAAGTGACCGAAAATTCATGTCCAACTTTGAATTACAAGAAAAAATTCTAGCAATTTATATCCCGTTTCTAAAGTACACGAACTGATGTTCAATATTTACTTGAAAGAGACATGGCTGTACATTAGGGCGGTCCAAAATAAGTAAAGTAGGAGTTTTTATGCTCTCACCCCCTAGGATTGTTCTCTATCGAAAAGATATACCCCTATTTTTTTATTTTGAAATCAAAGATATTTAGAGAGAAAAAAACAACGGCGGTCCTATAAAATATAGTTACTAAGAAAATATTGTTAAAAAAATAATTGGGTGTTATTATTGGGAATCCGATCGAAAAATATTGATTTTCAAGAATTCCATACCATTTCCACGAAAAATTCTTTTTTCCCCATACAAAATACATGGAAAACTTTGAGCGCTTTGAGCGACCTCTAAATATTTTGTTTCAAAATAAAAAAATAGGGGTATACTTTTTTTCGATATTGAACAGTCCTAAGGTGGTAGAGCATAAAAATGTCGACTTTACTATTTTACATGAATTCTTGGACCACCCTACTGTACATAGTATGTATACATGTTTTCTTTGTGTCTTTTAGAACATCAGATGACCACACGCCAATGCTGGAGCAGGAGAGACCACGCTCCGAACCACAAGTGACAAGTACCGAGCCAAATATGGAAATGGCGAACAATAATAATAATAACAACAATTCCAAATACAGCACCTTTGAGGAGATGCGCTCAAAGCAACACCAACAACAACAACAACAGACGGAACTGGATAATGGCCACAGCAATGTGAGCGGCATAGGTGCTGGAGGTGGTGGTGGTAATGCAAACATAATGGGGCCTGGACTTACGCAATTGGACACAAAGGTGGGATTTAGTTCGGATAATAAACCGGACGATGAAAACAAATGTTTCATTTGTAAGGTACGAGTAATTTGAGTTTCTGTTTTCCGTCTTGAAACATAAAACAAACAAGAAATACAAACAAAAAATTAAAAAAAAAACTGCACTAACCTCTTACAAGCTCGCTATCCTTCTAAGTCCAACACTCTAAATTCTAATTGCACTCAATTTTCTTACAAAATTTCTTGCCTTTAAATGTTTTTTACTATATTATCTCCCTCGATTTGTATTTATGTACATACCTACAAATATACATATGAAAATATTTCAATCGCCTTCCATTTTTGCTCTTCTCTTTAAGACAGGTATAAAGGATTTTGCCACGGAATCTTTCTTTCGCGGACGCAACTTGTATTTCCATCAGAGTTGTGCGAATGTGATGAGCAGCTATCGGCTAAGTAAAGACTTGCAACAGCAGCAACAAAACCTGATACAACAGCAGCAGCAGCACCAACAGCAACAGGACGCTCAAAAATCACCATCTCCACAACAATTGGTGAATCTTTAAGAATTTATTAAACACTCACATCATAAACACATTCAAACGAACACACATAGAAACATACATAGAAAGCGCTACACAAATAAATTTATCGTAAGCCGTTTAAGAATTTAACATGTTATCTGACTTAGCAAAAATATGCTTATGTGTACCATATAGTATTTTAAATAAAAATAAAATGTAGACTTAGTGCTAATTGTGTGAACCGAAGTATCTACAAAGCTAAGCATTAGGGAGGTTCTTATGTGCGTGAATTTTTGCAATGCTATTTATTACTTGTGTATTTTCCTTAAAAGTCTGTTAACTACTTTGTACATTATGTTATCTTTTTGATGTATGAAATTTTCTAAAGAAATGTACTTTCGATAACAGACAGCCAGAAATGTTTTAAAAAGACTAGAAATAGCCTCTTTGCCATTCGAGCACGGCATTTCATTATAAAGACCCTTTTCCCCACTTACAGCTGGTATGAATTTTTATAGCTGGCGCAGTCACAGAAGCGGCCTAAAATTCGATAAGCAAACCACTCCGGCGTGCAGTGATGTGTGGCCGTTCTGAAACTTCCATTTCTGGATTCTTATCTCGTTTCTAACAAGGAAATGTTGTTGCTTGCCAATCGACTGAAAAGAGGATTTGACCGACGGCTCGAAAATGGAAGAATTAAACGCAATGGTATTTATTCGAGGAGCCTGCAGATCAGGCGCTTTAATCGATTGCCTGTCAGCTTCTGATTCTATAATACAGAAATCTTTTCCGTAGGGTGTTCCGTTGGGTTTTTCGAGCATGTTAACATTGAGGGGAACGAACCAGCTGATGAAATGGCTAAAGAGGGTCTGAAAATCCAAATAAGCTTCGCACGGCTGGAAAAAAACGACCTACGAACCAAACGGTATGACGTCGAAATAAGTACCGGGGTAGCGGTTGATAAGCCTCAAGCCTCCAAACTTAACCAAGCCTCGCAGGATAGTCCTTTCAACCTTTGTAAACGGATCTGCCCGAAACCCGCAATTCTGTCGGAGGTAACTGTGGTCGAAACAACTATTTTATCAAATCGGGCAATAAATATTTCGAGCGCCAGCCGCTAAAAAAAAACGCAAGTGACTTTTTTTTCAAAATTTTCTCTTCTGCATTATAAAGAAAATTTTAAAAAAGATGCAGCTTACGTTTTTTGGTGGTTAGCATTCGATATGTCGATCCCATGAGTGAGCTATCCAAAGTTTTATTTTTACCGTAGTTTTGAGTCAGGTATGTTCAATGTTCAAGGCACGTCGACCTCAACTCTCATGGATGCGTTATCCAATGCGCTGAACTCTAGTTCCATCTGTATAAAAGTTGCTGGCAATAGGCAAGTGTATAGTGAGGGATGCTGCACCAGTCCCATAATGTTTACATTATAACTTTGTAATTCTAATCGAAAACGATTGATTATGGTATACCCAGAGGAACTCTGGATTTCTGAAGGGTCTGAGTCTCCCTCAACGCACCATGCTATGGCGTAAATCAAAGAGAAAGGTCTACCAAACATGTGTTTATATAGGGTGATCCAATAAGAACGCAGATGTTCGCAGTAGGGCTATTGTGTCATGCGCTGTGCGGCAAGTGCCATCGTTTTGTTGAAACCATATAGGTGACACAAAGTATTTTATCATATCATAATAACGAGCGTTCACCGTAACAGCGTTACTGGCATCATTTTCGTAGAAGTACGGTTCGATGATTCTCTCAGTCCAAAAACCACAACAAATAGTGTCTTGTTGTGGGTAAATAGTTTTTTTTTTTTGCAGTGGATGCAGTTTTTCTCCGTTTTGGGTTCTCTTTAGATCGGCTGCATCCTTTTAATCACTTTACGCTATGTTCAACTGAGTATCGCTCCATGACTAATCTTGCCAAAGCCTGTAGCACCAATTGCCTGATAAAATATATTTAAAATAAACAAAGAATTGTTGTCAAAGATCTGCATTAACCTTGTATAACCCTATATAACAGAGGGACTCTGGGTTTTTTATCTAAGAAATTGTGAATTTTAGGTATGTACTTACATAACTTTTCCCTACTTTAAATGCCTGTTTCTTCCAGTAAGTCTTTCAGGAGCACTTTTTTCAACTAGTATATTTCTAAAAAACCAATTTACGAGTACTTGTATAAAAATTCTGGAATTATTCTACACAATATATTTCGTTAAATTTCAAAAAAGAAGGTCATCCCTAACTTGCATATATGTACACAAACTTAAACGTACATAAACAGAAATACACAACGGATCAAATAAATACATATGTATATGTATAAGCAGCTGAATTTTAGTGAAAATGTGTGAAATCTGCCTGTATGCCGAATAAGTTTAAAATAAAAAAATATATGATTTACATGTTTATTTTTTCGAAATAAATTCCTTGCATTGCATTTAAATTAATTTTATATTTAATAAGTACAATCTGATGCAATATGTTGACATGTAAAAATTAGCCGTATTTTTATTAAAATCTTTACAACAGTAAAGGTTTAGTTTTCACATCACGATGTATTGTTTGTTTAGTAAATATGTATTAATTTAATGTTTATAACTAATTCTATTTAAAAAATAATGTGTGCTATAGTTGTTAATTATCTGTGTATAACAGATTAATACGAAAAGATGTATTTAGTTTTAAGCAATAAATGTATCTAATGAGAATATGTAATTACCTAAACAATACTGTCGAGAAAAAATAGCGCTAAATAAATTAATAAAGAAAACTAACTTAATAAAAATAAATAATAAATCCCAAAATAGTATCTGTTATTTATTCCATGTAATGAATGCTGGTTTGTATAATTTACACGCCTACAAAATTCAATTGACACAGGAACTGAAGCGAAGGGTCTATTTGCGGCGCTGTATATTTTCACTTAAACGTTAAAAAGCAAAACTGTCGCGTTTGGAAGTCTGTGAATCCATATGTCTTTCGAGGAAAAACCCCCAAAACCGAGTCTCTGTTTGGTGTGGTTCATGGACTAGCGGAGTCATGGGACCGTGTTTCATAGAAATTGATGTCGGAGGCGCTTTTAATGTGAACCATCAACAACATGATAACAAACTATTTATATGGATAATATGTGGTTGCCCTTTCCACACCGCACATGAAACAATGGGCCCATTGCGAACGAAGTTCCCAGAACACATTATTACACAAATTAACAACTTCAAATTGCCGCTGAGATCTTTCAATTTGGCACCTCTATCTGTGGCTACGTGAAAGAAGGGTCTATGCTAATAAGACCCAGACGATTCCAGAGCTGAAGAGCAAAATCGCACGCGTTATCACAGCGCACGGCAGTGCGCGCGAGTGACGAAAGCAGCCCCAGTAAATGATATACAGCCGGAACTAAGGCAAAAAGTCATGGAAAATCATGATATGCGCATTCTGTAGGTATAGGCAGAGGAGTAGTGGTGGGCATTTAACGGATATTTTGTTTCATACATAAATGTCATAGCCTAGAAAATATTATGAAAAATTTTTTTTTTAATTTGTTGTGTTATTATTGAATCACCCTATCTATACCATGTCATTCTTCGTAAGAGCATTCGAATTTAATTCATTTTTTTTATTTTTGGTTGACGAGTAATAAGATATGCCCATATAATTGGAAGACCATTTCTCAAAGCGATGACTTACTATTATTTTGAAAGGGTATTCAAAGCTCATTGCCTCAATTCCTTCAACAAAAAAAAAATAATTAAATTGTGTTATTTCGATGTTAGAAAACTATTGTCTGAAATCTACATATCAAAAAACAGAATTAACTCAATTTTTGAGTTCCTTAGATCGTCAAAGAAATAACTCCATATATCTTCAAGGAAACTGTTAATCGATTTTTGTTTCAAGCCTTTGAAATTAGCAACGGAACACAATGTTTTTTCATTATGATATCGAGAACCCTTTCGTACATACAGTCAGCGTCAAAAATATGAATACCCTGACGTTTGTTTATTTATATTTTGCATACCAAATTTTCCCTATTTTTTATAAAAATTTAGTTCAAACACAACAAACACAAAAACACAGGAAGAATAAATTTTTTGAATTTCATATAGAACTCCGGAAAATTCAAGAAATAACAAAAAAAAATCTTCAAAATTTGCAACATTTCAATTCCATTTCTTTTAAATTTTAGTATAACAAGGTGCAAGTGTTTTTTGTCGAGGGTATTGCGCATTTTCTTCCATGTAAAAATAGATTTTGTTCTTTCGTTTTATGGAAGAAAATGCGAAACACCCTTGAAAAAAAATTCTCAAAAATCAACCGTAATTTTTACAGAGTTTAAACTTGCACCTTATTATACTAAAACTTAATGGACTACAAAATTGCATACTCAATTGAGTGTTCCCGAGTTCTATATGAAAATGAAAAAACTGATTCTGCTGGTCTTTTCTGTTGAATGAACTATATATATATATATGGGAAATAATAATAAAGAAAATCGTCAAAACGTCAGGGTATTCATAGTTTTGATGCTTACTATATATAATTAACTACTTCATTAAGATTTTATCTTTAAAAAAGAAATATGAATGTTCTGTTAGAATGGCAAAATGATATTTTGTAACGACTCGCCTATGAATGTTGTAGTAGAGTCGCTGAAGATGTTTCGTAATGAGTTATCCATGACTTTTCCAGAAAGGTCTCGAAGATTTATTTCTATGAATCGCCTGAAACAGACCGAGAGTGCTTACAAACAGTTATTCCACGATCAGATAAAATACTACCTTCTGATCGGAATTATTGGAATAAATGCCAACGAAGGAAACTTCCACGATCGAAACTGTTTACTGGGTACATAAGTATTATCTATATAATCCTGTATGTTGGTGTATGCATGCTGAACACTTCAGTTCGCTCAATGGAAAGTTTTGTCTTCAAATTGATTACAAATCAACAAGTTCAATTGATAACGATATTTACAGCAGCAAACACCACCAGCGACTCACAATTTAGATCCGCGGCGAACTAGACTTTAGAAATCTATATTTAGTAGGAATATTCAAAATAAGTTTCTCTCTTCTCATCAGAGATAAGAAAGCTTATTCTAAACCAGAAGCGAAAAAATTAAATAAATGTAAGAGTGGGCCGTAGGGGGGAATGAAAAAGAGGCTTGGCAGTGTGATCACAAAATGAAAACTGGGAAGAAATTCTCTATGAGTTATCAGTGCCCCTAAGAATTATCGAAAAACGTGAATAAGTATCTATATAAATGTCAGAGGCAGTCGTAAAACTTCGAGCGATAGCAAAAGACTAGCGCAGCTAAACAATTGCTTCGAGCGTTCATCGCGGGCGTGAGCACCGATCAATTTCAGTTATATGGGAGAAGTGTTTGCGTTAAGTGCTAGTAGCGGAGAAACTACATAAACAGTGGAAGCTAGCAAAATATAAAGTGATTTTATACGTAGATACATACATACATCGATTTTCCTAAGTTGTATATAAAAAAACAAATTTAACGCAATCTTAGAACATCTAAGGGCAGTAGGTGAGTGATTAGTACGATTTTTGATATTTATTTACAAAAATTTTTTGGGATTTGTTGGATTTTTAATTGGTTATACTACAAAATTAACATTTATTAGTTTCAGAGACATTTCTTCCACTCACTCAATATGTTCTCAAAATTATCAACCAAACTGGCGGCAGTGCGCTGCATGAGCAGCCAACAGCATAAGCTCCAGCAGATGGCACAAAAAGTGACATCACAACAAGTTTTTGACCGTGAAAATAAATACGGTGCGCACAATTATCATCCCCTGCCGGTGGCATTGACACGTGGCGAGGGTGCTTACGTTTGGGATGTTGAGGGTAAACGTTACTACGACTTTCTAAGTGCCTACTCAGCCGTCAATCAGGGTCATTGTCATCCAAAAATTGTGCATACTCTAACAGAGCAGGCGAAAAAACTCACGTTGACATCCAGGTGAGTAGCTATAAACACTTACTTATCTTATTAGTGTCTATCGTTCGTTACAGTATAAATAAAAGTTTGACAGGTGGCTGTTTAATTTGTTTAAAATATTTAAAAAGTTCCGCCTTTGTAACAGAAATCTGTTTGTTTTTTAAATGTGTGTTCCTAAATTTACGGGTACCGCACAATATGTTGAATGAGAATGTCGAATTTTTAAACTATTTAAACCTTAAGAGCTCGAACAGTTAAAAAAAAAAATTTAATAGGAAAAACTAAAAAATGGTGATTTTTGTAAAACAGTTATTAAAATGTATCAGCGTCTCTCCAGTTAAAGCGGTTTTGTTATACACGCTAACCAAAACATTCCTTCAGAAAGTTCGATGTGGTGAATTTCATGAGCGGAATTTTGTCGTTGAAGATTATTTTTCGTGTGGCACACGGTTGCATTTGTCAACATAAATTTGAATCAACGAGTTCGTTAAATTTAAAAATGAACAATCTTGTTGCGATTTACTAATGAAAGAAGTATGTAAATATTCGTTTATTCAATTAATTTAATTATTCCAAACATTTGAAAGGTACTCGGCTGAAAAAGCTGTATTCGTAATCGGTACGCACTCGAAACCACTGTCGATATAGGAAATCCGACAGTGACTTCCACAATGAAATTGAAACGTATGTTGAAGAATGTCAAAACAAGAAGAAATATACGTATAGGTCCTGTTTTGGTTTCCACCTGAAATAATTTAAAAAATTTATTATGCTCGAAATGCAACCGAGGACGCCAGCTGAAGCTTGCAAATGCTTGCTAATTCCTGTTCGCGCAAAACTTAGTAATTTTCTCTCTTTGGGAGAGTAAGGTACCTTATTCTCTGAATCTTGTTACTGGCTAATTCTTACTGGCAGTTGCATAGCGAACACTCCTTATATCTTATAATTAAAAAGGTTTACTTTGTCAATTTAAAAAAAAAAACATATAAACGTTTCCTTATTAGTTTAAATTGCATCCAGCAACATGCGATCAGCTGTTTTTCGTACTGGCAAATTCTTACAAGTAAAAATTTATCCCGTAAAATCCAGTAAAAACTTACAACTTCAACTGCCATTTTGCGCTCTCTTACTGGATTTTACTGGAAATGAGTAAAACTCTGTTTACGAATTTTCATGTTTGGCGTTTTTTACGCAAAAACTTGCACAGTAGGGGAAATTGAGAGAGCGAAAATTACAGCTGAAGTTGCAAGTTTTTACTGGAATTTTACTGGATAAATTTTTACTTGTAACAATTTGCCCGTACAAAAAACAGCTGATCGCATGTTGCTGGATGCAATTTAAACTAATAAGGAAACAGTTTGTGGGTTTTTATTGTTGAAATTGACAAAATAAACCTATTTAAATATAAAATAAGTATATTGTTCTCAATAAATAATTAATTATAATATTGCGAATAAACAAGCAATTTACCAGTTGTTCATGAAACTTGCAAATTATTACTGGATTTGCGTTCGAGTATTTTTTTTGATATTTTTTCTATGAGAGCGAATTAAGTTATTGGAGTGTTACTGGATAATTTGTAAACAAACACAACTAATCAATTCATTGATTAAATTTGTAAGTAGAGCCATGAACAAGATCTATTTTTACCTCGCTTTTATTAGTTTGGGATGTAACTATGTAATATTGATGCGCCTAAACGATGCAGCGATTTCCATTCTCAAGTTTATAATTTTTGTAAACTATATATTTTTTTTTTATTATATGGAAGAAAATGCGCAACACCTTCGACAAAAAAAAATCTAAAAATTCAACGGTAATTTTTAGCTATTTGAAACTTGCAGTTTGTTATACTGTAATTATTATTATACAAAACTGCTTACCGGAAAGTTTTCTAAAAATTCCTTTTAAAAAGTTTAAAATTTTGATAACAATTCTTTGAAGTTTGATTAATTTTTGTGAATCTTGTACAAAGTTTTCAAGATTTAATTATATGGTTTTTGTTATAATTAATTAATAATTGATTGGCGCTTACACATACGTTAGTGTTTGGCCGAGCTTCTCCTCCGACTTGTGGCGTGCGCCTTGATGTTGTCACACAAAGTGGAGGGACCTACAGTTTTACGCCGACTCCGAACGGCGATTGTATTTTTATTAGAAGCTGTTTTTCATGGCAGAAATACACTCGGAGGTTTGCCATTGCCTGCCGAGGGACGACCGCTGTTAAGAAAAAACCTTTTTTTTTATATTTTTTTTTTTGCGATGTTGCTTTGACCAGGGCTTGAACCCAGGTGCCAGCGGCCGAGCGGTTTTTGTTATAGAATGAGCTTTATTTTAAACAAAAACTAACGAAAAAATAATTTAAGCTGATGCCAGATAAAACTTTGTAGCTTTGCGTGACATTTATAACTTTGCCAGCAAAGCGCCAGACGCAAAAGGTATGCCACAATGAACGCCAAGAAAACAATGTTGTACCGCTTTTTTACTCATCAAAGTTGCTGTGGATTTTAATTATTTTGATTTAAAATTATCAGCAATGTAATTAAGTTTTATGTTTCTGCATGAAAACCCGAATTTGGACGAAACAAAATAAATATTAAACCGGCTGATTGTCAAAGCGCGCAAAAAGATGGGAGTTGACCATCTTTTCGCTTCGCGCTGCCGCTTCAACGATTTATGTGGCATGCTTTGTGCATTTTCATACAATTCATCTTATCTGTCAAAGCGAATCTGTCACGTAAAGCGAAGCAAAAGTTTTATGTGACATCAGCTTTATTATGGAAAACATTTTCATTACGAATACTTCTGGCAGTGACTGTATGTATGCACACATATGTGTAAACTGAAGCGACGAGCATCAAAACGATGCAAAAAATGTGTGTATCTGTTTTGTAATGCGCAAAGCAGCGCTGCCGGCCACCTGTTGCAGCTAACGCTGCGTTTTTATGCAATAATTCGTGCCCACTAAAAACATTAATCAAACTAACAACATATTCTGCTAAAAATCGCTTACCTCGCGTAACTATGTTATCAAATTGGTAATCTTACTGCACTTATGCATTCCATTTCCTGCAATTCATTGACTTTCTTTATATTTTTCTTACGCTGGCTGCGCCGCCCACTCACTCCACTAAAACATTTGAGATATTTGCTTTTAAACTAAACACCTTTGCACGTATTTTGCTCATTTTAACTACCAAACATTCACTTCTATAACATTTTATACTAATCACTGCATTTTAAGCCATATTTTGTACGAATTTCACATATTTCACCAATTCTAACTCACGCAAAGTAAACCGACGCGCAGCTGTTCAAATGGCGGCGGAAACTGTTGATTGTTGTGCAGAGTTGCACTTACGCTTAGAAAACGTTAGTGGCGGTTTTCACGCGAAGTTTTAAATATACGCATATATTTCAGTAAAGGGAATCGGTTTGATGTTATTAACAACTAAAGATAATATTGCGATTCATAAACAAACAAACATTTAAAAATACATATCGTCGTTTAAAGTGCAAGGACGAATGGGTAAGAATTGAGCCAAGAGCTTGTGTGAGCAAATCCAATTTTTGGCAGCCAATGTCAGTTACGCGATTTTGCAGAATGGCGATACGCGGTTTTGTACTCTAAACGACGATATGTAAATATCAATTAAGATTAAGGCGGGTTCACCATTCGTGTCCGGACAACTTTTTTTTTTGCTCTCGAAACATTTTCGCCGGAGATGGTGCTGAAGTACGGTTCACCGTTCAGTTCGGCACATTTGATTTTGTTCTGAAGCAAACAGCTGATGATATTGTTGCCTACATACGATTTTGAGGGCAAATAACACATGCAATTCGCTGCAAACGCATACAAAGGAGAACGCGACAACCCGCATCATCAAGTGGTTCGGACAGAAACATGAACCAACTAACAAGATCACCCAGCACGGCAACCGTGTATTTGTAATTGCATTTGAGAAAAAAAATAATGGTTGATGACGTCATTTTTTAATCGGTTCTTTCATTCACACACAGGTTTCGTTCCGTTTTATTCACATGGCGTCGAAAAAATGACGTCACTGCAAAAAAATAACTTTTTTCTCGCACGCCGTGCTGGGTGATCTTTATTCGTTCGTTCATGGGACAGAAAATAAAAATCAATTTGATCCGAACAGAGTTTTCAGCACATTTAACCTTTAGAATACATAGCAACCAAATTATCAAAATTGTAGTGATATGATAACCAAATCAAAATCGTCGCGTTATTAAACTGAATATAGGCACGCTTCAATTCAAAAGATTAAAAATGTGTTCAAGCATCAATTTCAAGCATTAAAATATAATCTAAATAAGTGAAATAACGAACTGTTTTATTTTCATTTTTGATCAGTATTAAATAGTTTTTGTTACAAAAGCATTATAGGTACGGTGACCATAAAAATGGATTCAAAATGAAGGACAATTTTTCAAAAATATGCCTACATATATTTACGTAGCATAAAAATATCAAAAGAGTATTTATGATTCTAATTTCTTAATACTTCTAATTTCTTATTAATCACGTTTTCTTCATCGAAATTAATCTTTTTTTACATGAATATTTATAAAAGTATAGTAAAACATATTATAATTACAATAGTTTACACGAAAAGTGAAAATCTTTAAAAGATTATTTTATAGGCAAATGTTTAGTCGTTCAAAACGAAAACAATACAATTTTTTTTTTGTTTTTTTGGTACTTTTCGCAGTTATTTGTCAAAAATCGACTTTGACGACAAAATGCAAATGGTAATGATAGTTTTCATTGAAGTCGCCACAAGTTATATATTTTGGGAAGAGGCACATCAATACCCTTCGAGCTGTAAGTCGCTTACGTTGATTGGGAGATTTTTTCATGAGATATTGAAGAAAAGCTACGAAAAGTACCAAAAATCATTTTTTTGAAAAAATCCATCCATTGTCCGATAATTTTAAAATAACGAATAAAATGCGGGACAAATGCAGGACACTTGGGAAAAATCAGTACATTTTCGGGTTTTTCAGATCTGAAAAACTACGCAGGACCGACCTTTGAAAAACAGTACGGTCCTGCAAAAAACAACGGATGGTCACCGTAATTATAGGTAACCTGAAATAGGTACATATATACAACTAAACAAATAAAGAATAGATTACAAAATTTAAATAAAAATTAAATATAAAAAATAAAATCATAAAAGATACATATGTATGTATGTTTAAGTGCATATACGTGTAATTTCTTAAATTACATCATCTAGTCGCTGTTTTAGAACTTAAAATTAACGTTTGGTTAGCTGATAAGCTCGGTATTCAAGTGCACTTGTCATAAGCGTAATCAAATGTTTTAAATCGTCTACGTCTGCCTATATGTATTTAGCTCTTCCATGTACATACTTACATACTTATGAGTACATGCATAAGTACATTCTAAATAACATATTAATACATGCCCTGCAATAAATTGTGCAACTAATCTCCAAAAGCATAGACAGACTGCACCGCACAGTGGTTCAAAACTGGCATTCACTCTTCATAGTTCACTAGAGTCACTCAAATTGATAATTTTATTTTTATAAAAGCTTATAAAATTTTCAAGGGACCAGTTGATCCCGATTTTTTTTCATTTCCTTGTATTTAATTTTTAGCGCAAGTTGTAGAATATGTAGCATTTTTGAAGAAAATCGATTCTCCTGTTCCAGTAAATAAATGTTACGTAATAAAAACTAATTGAAAACAATTTTAGGGTTCCCCCAAAACAAAAAAAAATTTAAATGTTGTAAAAAAAATTCCAAAATTAAAATTCTTTTTAGTTCATACAAAAAATTTGGGTATGCAGTTTAGATAAAATAAAATTTTAGGACAATAAAATGCAAGTTTAGAGTTTACCGTAATTTTTAATAATATGTATATAAATTACGAATATAAACTACACAACATGCAGATGTGCTCGAAAAGTGGAAAAATTATTAAAAATCAACGCGAACTCTTAGTGACTTGCAACTTACACTTTATTGTACTAAATTTAGCGATATATAAAACTGCATACCGAAAATATTCCTAAAACCTTAAAAAAAATAATTTTTAATTTTGATGGAATTTTTTTTATAACATTTAAAATTTTCAGTTCATTATCGGGCTCACTGGTCTCCTGATAATTTTGCAAGCTCTCGTTAAGAAAATATAAACCAGATTGGTTGAAAAACGAGGGCTCCAGTGAATTATGAACATCAAAATCCAGTTTTGAACCACTGTGCAGTGTTTATCCGTATCAGCTCGTTAATTTGGAATTATCAGCATTTAATCCAGTTGTTTGCCCCATTTCCACCAGATTAACTGCAGTTAAGAGCTCAGGTAAGCTCCACTAATTTTGACATGGATCGATCGACAAAGGTTTAGGTCATACTACTGATTCTCAAAAATAATTTGGATCAGATGCATTTTCGATGACAACACTATGTCTATTGTTAATGAAAAATAAGTAAGACCTTAATTTCTTTCCAAAAAGGAAAAGAAAAAGGCGCGTGTACTAGCGGCATACAAAATCAAATAAGTGATATTTTAAAAAAATATTTTATTATTAAAAAAATGGCAGTCCATTTGACAACTGTCGACTGTCAAAGCTTTAATTTGATAAAATTTTGTAACTGGCGTGTCTAAAACCCTAATCAGTGTCATTTTTAAAAAGATATTCTATATTAGAAAACATTGACAGTTGATTTGACAGCTGTGAACTGTTAAACTATAAATTTTATGGCATATTCGGATTGAGCATGGCAAATTTACTATGTGCCTTAAAAAAACATTGTGTCAAAATATCAGCCCTCTATCTTCATTTTCCAGTTCAGCGATAACTGAAAAATGAATATGGATGTAAGAAAAATTTCGCCACAATTTTTTTTTTTGTGTCCCACAACGAAATATTCATGTGGCATCGAAAAAAATTTTTATTTTTATCGATTCAGTCCCATGACTCTACAGTTTTATGAAAATAGTAACAGTGCTTCCAATTTTTCGCATAAAACATGAAAGGATTTTGAGTTCCTAAAACCCTTTAAACTATCCAGCAATGGTTTACAGAATAAAAATGTGTGATCTCGCCTAGTGTTGTTTCTCTTACTTAGGTTGTTTTAAAAGCTCGAAATCTTACGAGAAGTTTTGCGCACTACCTCCTCTTTTCTCTTTTTCAGAGCCTTCTACTCAGATGTCCTGGGCGAATATGAGGAGTTCATCACAAAACTTTTCAACTATGACAAAGTTTTGCCAATGAATACCGGTGTTGAGGGTGGTGAAACCGCTTGCAAAATCGCACGTGCTTGGGCGTACATGAAGAAAAAGGTTCCTGAAAATCAAGCAAAGGTTTGTTAAAAAAAAAATAATATATATATACGCTGAGAATGCCAAGAGCCACCAAACTCTTACTTACTTTATGTAATTTTAGATACTTTTCGCTGAGAATAACTTCTGGGGTCGCACGTTGTCCGCCATTTCCGCGTCGACCGATCCATTGAGCTATGAAAACTTTGGACCGTACATGCCTGGTTTCGAAATCATCAAATACAATAATACAGATGCGTTGGAGGTAAGCTTAATTCTTGAGTTTATGGTTGCTGAAAAATCACATTCCTTACTCTTCATTTTACACTTGCAGAAAGCGCTACAAGATCCCAATGTCTGCGCCTTCATGGTCGAACCTATACAAGGTGAAGCTGGCGTTGTCGTACCTGATGCTGGTTACCTACGCAAAGTTCGTGAATTGTGCACGAAATATAATGTTCTCTGGGTGGCCGATGAAGTCCAGACGGGACTGGCGCGCACCGGACGCATGCTAGCCGTTGATTATGAAGAAGTTAAGCCTGACATACTCATATTGGGTAAAGCGCTATCAGGTGGCCTGTATCCCGTTTCGGCTGTGCTAGCGGATGACCCAGTTATGGAATGCATACAACCTGGTCGTCATGGTTCTACTTATGGTGGCAATCCATTGGGTTGTAAGGTGGCAATTACTGCGCTGGAAGTGTTGCTGGAAGAACGTTTGGCGGAGAATGCTGAGAAAATGGGGAATTTACTACGAAGTGAACTAAATACTCTACCTAAGGATATTGTAAGCATTGTGCGCGGCAAAGGTCTGCTCAATGCTATTGTGATTAATAAAAGTGAGTAACGAAGGACAGTGGATACTCGATATCAGGTACCTCAATATAAGTAAAAAATTAGTTTGGCCAAATTTTTGCATAGCCTTTGGAAGACAATGTTTGACCCCGAAGGTCTTTATAGCCTAACTGATCTAGCGCACACATTTTGAGCATGAAAGCCACTTTTTCAAAAGTGTTCAATAAGTACTAAATGGCAAAAGTACTATTTGCAAAGTATTTAATGAAGCCTCGAAAGTAATTTGAATTTTCTTTGCATGTTTTATTTGTTGTTCAACTGATGTTTTGTTGCCTTTTAAATTCATTATACCGAGATTTCACTGTATTTCAATTTTTGTGAAAATTATATCAAGTATCTATTATATTCCTTTTTTGCCTCTCTACAGAATTCGAAGCATGGGACATATGCCTGAGATTGCGTGATAACGGTCTGCTCGCCAAACCCACACATGGCGACATCATACGCTTCGCCCCTCCACTTATTATTACAGAAGAGCAAACACGCGAGTGCGCTGAAATCATAAAAAACACAATACTGAGCGTTTAAGTGAACAATGGAAATAAAAGCTGTTTTATATACCCGGTATTAAATACCGATTTTTGTAGATTAAAGATTGAATGCGAAATTTAGGCAATGAAGTAAATTTACGGTGACATTGTACAATAAACTTTTTTATGGAAAAAAACAAACAATCCTATGTTTATATATCAATTTTGCTTAAGGCTCAGTTAGTCTGGACTTAATATACATACGTAACGTAACCTAATACATGGCCAACGCAATATGTTTTGTTCAGAAATTTTTTTGTGTGCCTCATAGGCGGCAAAGTTTCTTCGATTTCTTACGTAAGTAAGGTTAGAATAACTGAGCTTTTAGAAATCCAAATCTTCTGCAAGGTGCTACGTTAAACACTCTCGGCAATTAAATGAAATAAAAAAAGCAAATATTTGAAATTTCTTTAAATAAAAAAATAAAAAATAAATAAATCTGCGCAACCTTTTTTACGCCCCAATAAACCACACTTTTTAGTAAAGCAGAAAGTAAAATCACTAACTGTTTTAATCTTTTGATGTTAACCACCCGCCAGGAAAAGCTGACAAATATCTCTTTGCAATTGACTACAAAAAAAAAAAAAAAAAAAAAAAGTGTGTCACATTTAGTGAATGTGGCAAGAAGTCAAACCCACCCCCTACTCTGCAAGTGTCAATGTCCGTCACCAAAAATCAAAAATGACAGTGAAGAGACAAACGGAAGTTTAATAACGGCAAAGAAATGGTACTCGTTTACTACAAACTTCAACCGACCGGCGCTCAAAACCATAAAGATAAACATTCAACACCCACGGCCGTAGTCTTGATTGAATAAATGCGCACAAAAAGGCATAAAAAGTGAGAAAAAACGCTGTCAAAGAAATTAAAAAATCTAATAATGCAAATACTTGAGCGTGACATTATGAACACGCTCCAACTCCACTGTATTTGGATAGCGACAGCAACCACACGGCGAAGAAAATAATTAGCGATTTTAACGTTTTAATTAAAATAGAAAAGACGACAACAATGAAGGCATACGATGAAGGTCACACAAATATATATATACATATAATATAATTCTTCGCGCATAACATCTTAGAAAAAGTATGATGCTATGAAGTAGTAAATGCCACAAAAAGCACCAAAAAGCAGAGCAACAAAGAAGATAAAAGTTATCAATACATACTCTCGAGCATTTATTAAGTTAAGATAATGTGGAACCATTAAGTAAACCAACGAATGCAACGAGCTGTAAATTTGGGAAAAGGGCAGAAACCGAACGACACTTCTCGTGTCGCATGCTCTTCAAAATATGAGCCTAAGGTTTCTTAAAGGCTTCGGAAACTTTAACAGTATAGACAGAGACTCGACAGAAGGAATGATCAAATTCGCTAAGCATTGAAGATATTTTACGCCTAGGTTCGGGTGAACCTTCTCAGGGAACCTCCTTTTTGTGCGCGTCTCAAGAGTTGATCATTTGTTTTAAGCCTGGTTATGGTGTTTCCTTAGTAATTGCCCTCTTCTTAGTATTTGTGCGTAGAGGGCAAAGAGAAGATAACCTTTTTCGGTAGCCATTAGTGATCCGGGCAATTTTATTAAAAGAAATAGCAAAAATCAACGGAATTTTGTAGCTAATTCAAACTTGTACCTTATTACACTTAAATTGTATGGGGTTTAAAACTGCATACTCACAAAAGTTCAAGGAGTTCTGAATAAAATTTATGAACTTTTTTTTTTAATTTTACGATTTTTTGTATTGTGAAAAAGTTGGAAACTTTGTTTTATGTGGATTTTGTTGTAGTATGAACTAGATTTTCATTGAAGATTAATAAAATTTAAATAAAACAAAAGTAAAAAAAATGCAAAAATTTACTGTACGATTTTCACTGACACTCATTTTCCAACCCGTTTTCCACCGTTTTTTTGCCAATATATATGTAGGGGTTTTTTTTTTTGGAAATTTTAATTTTTCGAATAGCGAATAAACCGCATTTTCTTGACCTCTAAATAGTTTTGAGTGTTTCGAAGTTTTCAAGGCTTTTTCAAGTTTAGGGTAAACCCGTAAATAGTTTTAAAATTATATTCTAGTGGCCTTATTCATAAAAAATAAAATAGGTTTATAGAGATCTATAAAGTGACATTTTCATACAAATTTTCGATTTATAAAGCAGTTAAAGTCTTCTTTATTTTTTATGAATTTGGGCGTAGGTTTTTTGGGGATAAACAGTATATCATATTTGATTCCAATAAATGAATGTTTGCCGCTTAAACGTTTTCTGCGTATTTGACCGACCTTCTACTCCAATTCGCGTTCTGCTTCTTGCTGTTGTGACACATATGGAGAGATCTAAACTTTTACTCTACCTCCGAAGAAGCTTTTTTATTGAAGAAATGGAATCATGAGTCCCTCATAGCTGCATCTAAGCTCTCGGCTACGGCGGCAAGAGCATTACTCAAATCCGAAAAAATTCAGAAATTTTATGTTAAAATAAGATCAAACGTGAATTTTCCACTGATTTTTATTTGTTTTACTTTTGATCTAAAAAAACTTGTTACTTATTTTTTTCTCTGCTATCTAAATAAGTAGCTATATTTACTGTTAATAGCTTTATTGTAATTTTTTCTCATGCATTCATACCAACATGTGCATTTTCATTCTATGAAAACTGTTTAAAATAAAAGCGTGTTAGACGACCTAAGCACTCTTAGCAGCAATGCATTTTTAGTATACATTCTTATACCTAGACCCAGGAGTATCTCCAACTCTGCGCTTGGGCATCGGTATTACAAACGCATAGTTTTGTTATGAAAAAGCTTCAAAGATACAGTCAGCACTCAAGAATCACCGATCAAGCGCTTTCACAAACTTAAGCGAATATTTTGTTGAGTGACTGTGTTACATACATACATATGTATTTTTATTTTACTCAAAAATAAATATGTTGATAACCTTGGCACCCTGATAATTTCGACAAATATTGCCACTTTCACGCCTAGCAAACCAAACTTCCGGCAACGCTTAGCCAGTCAAACGCTCATTCAAGTTAGGCCAAAAATTAGCTTTGATACTGTTTGCTAAATTTTTTTTTTTGTTATTGCTTTCTCTCTGACCAAAGTTGCGTGTGCGTGCCCAAAAAAAAACAGAAAAAAAATTGGGAAAGTAAATTCATCGGAATGCCGCCCCTCAACTTAAGGCAAAGGCACGCAGTTAAAGTGCGAATTGCGTCTGGCTTCCTGTGCGGCACTTCCTTTTTTAATTTTAACGCTTTATTTAATTATGTTCAAGATGACGATAAGATGATGACGACGACGACAACGATGTCGTCGGGTCGACATAGACTAGACTACTTGAAATTGTGAAACTGCAACTGTTTAATATAATCAAAGGAAAAAATCTGCTTTATTTTGGGTGAAAATGTCAAAAAAAAAAAAAATAAACAACAAAAGTCGAGACAACAAAAAACCAAAAAGATTATTGGTCGCATGCCATTTTTTCGCTATGCGAGTATCTTTGCCTTTTTTATATTTTAATAAAGACATCTTGTCCAACAACAAAAGTTCAAACAAGTGGCGATAAAACCATAAGATTATGGCACCCTTGGCATGCAGTGGACTGCAGCAACACCCTCGCCCACCCAACAGTGAAGTTGTTGAGTGTAATGTCCATTTGATGACCGCTTTTGTGCGCATACACAAACTAATACAACTTACATATACAGACAAATATTTGTTGGAGTTGGTAAAAAGGTGTTGTTAGGAATGGGCGATGTCGTATGTTGATAAGCCAAGATTCGTGAAAAGAAATAAATTCAAATAAAAAAAACATTGAGCTGCATTTCTTTCTCTTTTTTATTGTATTAGCATTTCACACTGCATGCACTGCTTCCTTCCACCCGCTTGCTGGTGTAAAAAGCAATACAAAGAGCATTTTACACTTCCCATTGCTATAAAATTGCGGAAAGTGTTAAAAGTTGCAGCTTCATTTTTTGTGCTATTTTCGCTTTTTTATAACTTTAAAGATAAGATTTGAAAATAAATGGCTTAAGAACTATGTACATAATTTATTTAGGTACAAGACATAAACTTAATTAAAAGTTAGCTCATTTTACGGGACTTGAATTTGAATTAAAAAAAAAAAAGTAGAATGTACGGGAGTAGTCGAAAGCTATTTGAAAACCATTTTTTTTTTTTAACAAGTGCAATATTTTTCAAACTTAATGCTTTAAAATGCTGCAAAATATTTAAATTGTTTTCTATTTCGCTTTTTTCTTTTTTTCGTTTGAAAAAAAAAACACTATATCACAAAAATATATACATACTCTTCGATTTTTCCCGCAACGTCAATTAGCATATTCCCAACACGTTCGTTTAAATCTCCCTCAAATTAAGTACATTTCAACTTCACACCTCAACCGGTGTGTCAAGCATATCAACGCCCGAATTCCCCGCTATCGTTTTCTTTTTTTTCCATTCTACAATTTCGCCTCTCTCATCTAAATGCAAACACTTGACTTTATCACCTTAAATTTGCCAAATTACTCTCAAAGCCATTACAACAAATTTGCTTCCGGAAATTTGTTGACTTCCACCAACAAAAAAACCCGCGCTGTATTGATTTCAATTGATTTTATTTACACAAATCTGTTGCTTACAAATAGCAATTGGGAGAAATGCGCGCGAGGCGGTTCAAAAAAACCCTCCCCTTTTGCAGTTGGCGCAGGTGAGTCTACTGGAATTGGCTTAACATAAAGTGGTTACGATTTTGGTTTTCGAGGGGCGAGGAAAAATATCGAACAAGTTTCTCACACGACTTGAATGGGTAGAATACTTATTGGCATTTAAATTATAAGGAAAATCTATGCCTAAACTTTTTTTGCCGAGATGTCCGCCATGTACATGTACATGAAAACGTATTCGATTGTTATTCGATAGGCATCTAAAATGAAGGTTATTGTTACTCCTACCGAGTTTAATATTCCTCCTACTAATCGGAGAGCCAAAAGCTACCTAAACCCTTTTGATATTCGTAGTTGCATCTCTCCTTTGCGTTGTTACGGCAGTTATTTATTCACATCAAGTGTAAACTGGTACTTCTGTACTTGGTCCTTCCATTGTATTCGTGGGCGCCATTGCCTGCATTGTCCACCCATGAGAGCCAGGTCGAAGTATCCTTTCACTGGATCGTCATCATCTATACAACGACATGTCGAAACCAGCGTAGACGTTATATTATTTAGTTTTGAACATACCGGCGTCCACGCCGACATGACCATGGTTCCCTCGAAATACCAAAATATGAGAAATATGTTTTTATTAGAAAATGCAAAATATATTTAACCAAGAAGGGGATGTTCTATCTTTTGGTTTCGACCGGCAACGACAATAATTTGCTTTTAAACGGCTGGGAGCTATTTCCCAATTTGGACGGAGCTTATACTCCTGCATGCCGGCAGATAAGCAAAGAATGAAAAAACCCTCAAATATGGTATTTTTAAATTCCCACAAATTTTTTTTTTTAAATCGCGCGGGTAAAAGTCGAGTTTTCTGGCACATCAATCTTAAAAAATAACCATTAGGCATTCGCATTGCAGCAATTTGTAAAAATCGTTAATTGTTGTACACCGCCGTATTACACGCGGATCGGATTAGAAACTTAACTTTAATATATTTGAGAAATGTTGCCACCAGTTTAATATAAAAATTTATTCCTTCTCACCTTATTGAGTACTAGCCACTAAATAAGGATTGTAGTTGTTTTCACTGTAAATATTTCCTTAGGCCAACTAAAATTTATCATTGCTAATGCCATCCGTTAAACTTAACTTCCCAATCAGACCCTACCCAGCGAAATCACTCAATATATATACTTGCTACTAAACTGTCTTCTCGGAGCCTCACTGATTTAAGTTAAACCTCCACGCCAACCTTTTTGGATATTAAGTGCATTGCAGGCTTTCAACCTCTAATCAGCTAAAAGTTGTACACATATACATATCAGCCAGAACGCAGTACTACTGAGAAATGAAATTCAGGCAGATCCTTCTGATCGCGATCAGCATTACCTTTGTTGTCCACACATGGTTGAGGAGGCAATGAATTCATATAAATGACATGGCCGAGATGAGTGTAAATTAAGTTAGACGACCTGCTCTTTTCAAAAGTTCACTCGATGACCCCAGAGGCATATATGTAATACTTCTATATTGGCAGTAAGCTAACTTCTCAATGTGTAAGCATTCCGAAATCAAAGCGAGACAGTCTAGTACCGTTTTTATCAATGGCTTGTGTACTTGAGTGCCGTTTTTGTATATGTGTTGTGTACATGTTTATTTATAAACGTATGTGTTCCTTTTCTTTCGTACGTGTTTATTGATATATCTGTACTGTAGTGTTTTCGGACGGTACTAGCTCTTACTGCCAATATAGGAGTATTACATATATGCCCAGAGGCCCATATGGGGCGCACAGCAAAAATGTTCTACTGGCGAACCCAAGCAGCCACTCCATGGCTGCGATAAAGCAATTTTTAAATTTTATGCGTTCTACTTTGTCCACATCGTTATGAAGCTCATGGAGCTCGTCATCACAAATTCTCAAGAAGCCCAGAAAGATCTTGCAATTGCGCATGTCCTAGTTTGAGCCCCGCGCTCGCTGAGCTGACATGAGGCCGAACCGTCCAAGAGTGAACCGAAGGAGGACAGAGGCGTCCCTAGTTGTCCCATACCAAGTGAAAATGTTTCAAGGATGCCTTTCCTTGCCAGGTGATCAGCCATGCAGTTTTCCGCAGTGTCACTGCGGCGCGACACCCAAATTAGTCTAATTAGAAAGTACTCCGACGCGGTTGATAGAGAGGTCAGACATTCCGTTTCCGATATCGAGGGCACCACTCTGATAGCTGCCAACATCACACTCTTCAGCAGTGAGTCTACCGCTTCCTTCATGGCGGCTATTTCCCCCTGAAAAACTATGGTGAAGTCTGGAATCCTGAACATAGTTTTGATGGAGAGCTTCCGGCAAAAGGTAGCTCCACCAACCCTGCTTTTAAGTTTTGATCCGTACGTGAAGAATTTTACTGCTCCCTGCTGCCAGTGACCCCGATAAGGGTAATCCGGTCTACGCGCTCCAGTTACTTAGCAAGTGAAGCCTTCTCTAGCGAGTTCCACCAGTCAAAGGCTCCGTAAAACAAGATAGGCTTAACTATGTTTTCATAGAGCCAATGAATTCCCTTGGGCAAGAGACGCCATCTCTTACCAATAGCTCCCCTGCGGCAGTACAAGGCAACCGACGCCTTTCTTGCGATTTCCTCAATGTTACGCTTCCACGACAACTTCCTATCCAGGATTAAACCTAAGTACTTGACCCAGTCGGCGAACGGCAAACGAAAACCCCCCTCCCTCGAGGGAAGAGCCACGTCGGCCGATTTTCAGTAGAATAATTTATTCGACTGATGATGATGAACAGTTGGAATAGAGCCTGATTTTTTCGCCAGAAAAAGAATTTTCAACTATTGAATTGCTGTCTACTTTGAGGCAAGCGGTTTTTCAATTTTCAATCACCATATACACGAGGGATTTTTTGAGTAACCTTGGATCGCGTCATGTAAATGTGGCTTTGGGCTCGCCTATCGCTGGGCTTGTAACATTAGACCTACAAACAAATAATTCTCTATTAAACTGAGCTGTAGACAAAGAAAAGAAAAGCAAGTGATGAATGTTCCTGAGAAACTCAGCTACTGCCCTGTCCGGCCATCATATGACCTGTATCCCTATTCTAAATGTAATTAATTACACAGGTCTGCAAAAAAATGGGTTCGGAATGTTCTATAAAAGTGTAGTGTCATTTCCGAAGTAATTTTTTGCGTAGAATCCGAATCCGGGGTTTAAATTGCTCTATCACGTCAGGACTTTGAGATATCCTAACCTAAAAGTGCAAAAAACGCTGTTTTTGCCCATTTTTGAGGTTATGTAGCTACGAAGATTTTGCTCTTCATAAAAAAGTAGACGTGGTATTTTAAAGTATAAGTCTTCCTCTTTTAAATGCCGTTGAGTTTGCTCAAATATCTTAATTTTTCACTGAGATATCGCATTTTGAAGTCTCCATGTTTGTGAATGTAATCGACCGTATTACGTCTCATGTTATCTCAATGGATTTTCGAATATCGAAAAATGTGTTATGTATACTGCCGGAAAAAAGTATTGGCACAGCGAATTTTGCTCAATATATACACCAATTTCTATTCTAATATTTTTCCGCAAATTTTTTATTAAAATATGGTACATTCTACAACAAAAAACTTAAAAATATAACTTCTAAATTTTGTGGAAAAACTCGCGAAAATTCTGTAAATTTTCATGCAAATTGTCAACTTTTTATCAGATATTTTAGAATTTTCTTGAGTATGCAGTTTTGTAGCGCATTGAATTCGTATAAAAAAGCAACGGTGATTCGTAGCTACTTAGAACTTCTGCTTCATTTCAATAAAATTGATTGGGCTACAAATCTGCATACTCAAAAAAAAATTCTAAAAAACACCTGATTAAAAAGTTGAAAATTTGCTGAATGAACCATATTTTTACGAAAAATTTGCAAACAAAAAATATCAGAATAAAAATTTTTGCATACACGTATCGTAAAAAAACAGCTGTGCCAATACTTTTTGCCGACGGTGTATATATATAATAGGTTTGTGTTTCATATCTCAAGAACCTTTTAAGTAAGTGCAAGCACCATATGGATATCGAAAAGAAAGGAGAACTCGTTACAATATACCGTTGGGAAGTTTTCCCTTAAACTTTTTAGTATTTTTTCGATTTGTACAGTATCATTAACAGCTTATTCTCGATTACAAAAACACACTAGCATGTTAAGCGCAAATTTATGCAGCAGCTTAACGCACTGATTACTGTCACCACATCAACATATGGGACTCTCAACCGGCAAGGCATCGTAACCACATCACCCTTGCTAAACAACAGTTACTTTGTGCGAAAAAAATCGCTTCTTACTGGGGAACAGAAGCAATGTGAGAATGTGTGAATGCGTTTATCCGGTAGTACACACATGATGTGCAAAAATCCTTATATGTACTAATATACTCGTATAAACCGTTATGTATGCACTTTTCTATGTATGTAAATATGTATATTAAGAGGGAAAAAAGTTAACATCAAATTTTTCGTTGATTACATGGCTTAAAAACACAGAAGAATCAAGTAATAACTGCACGAAAAACCTGAAACTATATATGCAACAACAATATTAAACGCGTAAGTATTTGTGACTTACATAAATATTGGGCAATATCTGTCTACTACAAAAAAGATACTGGCTGCTAAAAAAAAAAAACACAAAGCATATTTTTTTCACAGTGATTTGGCGGAATGTGTCTTTCTAGTCTGAGAGAGGTGGTTGAAACAAGTGTTATTTGGGATGCTTTCTTCGTGTCGCATTCACAGCTAAAGCGGTGACTTTCTTTTGAATCGTCCTTTTTTTTTTGTTATGCTAATCTGCAAGGCACCCTGGTTTTAGGTATTGCAGAAGGGTGAGGCAAAATGTGAAAGAAACAAAGTATACCACAAAGTGAGCAGCAACAGTGCCTTTTTGGTAATTATATTTTTATGAGCCTCTCAAGCGCTTTTGGCTATGTGTAGATGTGCGGAGCGCTACAATCGGCTGACCTAAGTATTGGCAAAATTTTTAGAACAGGCGATGAAAATTTTAAGTGCAACCCTTAATACATAAACTCAAATGTACACTAGATCATACGAGAAAAAAATTTCGAGTGCACCTTCAAACTTAAAGTAATTTTTACAAGGCAATTCAGAAAAAAAATGGGTCGCCTTTTCACATTTTTCGTCACATATTCGGATCTTAAAGTACGATACATATGTATATATGTAGATGTTCTTATCCCGAAGAGAAAAATTTGTTTTTGTTCCGAAGTTCCCTAACCTCGTACTTAGAGTCCAACCGATTAATCGGCTAGTATCGGTACAAAATTGAGCATCGGCATCGGCATCGGCAGACAGCTCACAGAAATGAATTTTTTTTTTTTAAGGGGTCTCACGTTTTTTCCATACAAATGTATATTCGAAAATTTTCTTTTATATGGCAGCAAAAAAAAATTCCAAAAATTAATGGGATTTTATAGCAGCTTGAAACTTGCACTTCATTATACTAGAATTAAATGGTCTACAAAACTGCATATCAAAATTCTGATAACAAAGTATGAAATTTTGGTGAAACTAAACAAAATTATTCTAATTTTTGTACGAAGTCTGAAATCTGAATTTATATGGTGTTTGTTGTATACCAGCTAGACTTTATAAAAAAAAATAATAAACACTAAATAAACAAAAGACCAATACCAAAACCGGTCAAAATATCGCAATTTTTTTTATTTTGTCGGCCGCTATATGTATGTACATCAAGTGATGGGCAGTGTTGGCAGAATTCCATAAGCAAATGCAAAACTTTTGCACTGCCCATCACTTATGTACATGCGTACCCAGCATATAGGTTCTTATGCATTGACCATATAAAAAAAAAACGGTTTTTATGTAATGTACAAAAATTTGATATACATATGTATGTACATATATTTTTGTGCATATGTACATATGTATGTACATAAATGTGAATGTAGTGTTGCATAACAACCCAATTAATTCAATTATTCGTTTTCTTTTGTTTTGTTAACTCCGTTAAATATACTGATTTTATGAATTTATACATTTATTCGCAATTTTTTATGAATCGGCTTCGATACCTAAAAAAAAATGGAATCGGTCGGACTCTACACGTACTTATCCACACCGGATCTCAGTTCTTGTCGGTACGTACCACCCTAATGCCAATAAATTAAAGCTCACCAACAATCATCAAATTTTTGCTAAAGAAGTATTTTGATTATTCCAGTATAAGCATTTTTTTGTAAAAAATTATTGCCAAATGCAGGTCTCTCCGAAAAGTTAAAAAAAAAGATCCTATGTTCTGCAAAAAAAATCATCAATTTTGTTGTGACGTAATTTCGATTTTTTCTTGCAAAAATACGTTAAATTTAGAGGTATACGGCGAACTTTTTTGTTTGCTTGTAAGGTGGTACATATTTTAGAACTGGCTAATTGCAATGTTAATGCGACATGCAAAATTTTCATATCCTCCCTGCAAACCAAAGTTCCCTACATCTTAACGAAATCTTCAGGACTATTTCATTTTTGTAGGATTTTTTTTACAAATCTTCATAGAAAATTATATGAAGTTGTTGACACGAACTCGTAAAGAAATTCCTGTACGAAAAATAAAGAATTTCCTTCCGAAATTTCGTAAAAGAATCGAAGAGCGTACTCTGAAAATGGTTTGCAGGGCTTTTTTATTTTCAAATTTCGTGTATTTATGTATTTACATTAGGGTGGGCCAAAAAGAGCTAAGCCGGAATTTCATTTCATTCATTTTCTCATGCATTTTTGGATCACCATAATGTGCATACACATGTTTGTATGTAAGTTTCAGATTCGTAGCTCATTTCACAAGTCGACTCGTACCAGTCGCTTTCCTCATTTTCGCACAATTTTCAACGCTTGCAAGTGCTCGTAGTTATGTAGTGAGAGAAAAAAAAAACATTTTCCGAAAATGAGAAAATGCTATATTATTTTTGTAATTTTCAGCACTTTATGCGGTATAATTTGCGCCCTGAAATCGTTGTGGCACTTGAGCTTATTATAAGATAATATGCTTATAGCGGAATAAATTTGCGCTGTGATAAAAAGAAACATTTTGTGGTTATGAGTATTGTTGTTAGATTGCACTTGGCTGTATATTTGTGTGTGTGTGTGTTTTTTCGTTTTAGGTACTCTCTTGTAGCAAAATGGGGTGCATTTCGAAGATTTTTTAATACATTTGTTGAAATCATAAAAAAAGTGCATGCTTCACTTTTGAGATATTTAAGGCATCCATTTTCAGCATGATTAGACAAAATAATTTTTCTTCTTCAAACAAATATGTATTCCTATTTATGTATTATACTATGTATGTACTATATTCCCTGGAAAGCATGATTCCAGGATAATCGAAATAGTAGAGAAATCTTAAAATCAAATTTCGCAAGAAAATCGGTAAAGCAATGAAAATAATTTTGTGATGTGAAGAGTTTTGTAGAGTAATTTTTTTTAAGTGTGTATTCGGAACACACTTCCGATTCTCTTAAAGATTGCGTTAAGACTTTGTGAACTTTGCTTTGGTTGTTAAATCTAAATCACCTTTAGGTTTTTGATTCTTGAAAAAGAAACAAAAGCAAAGCTCAGGCTCTACGTAATTTACTAAAATGCATATGTACGAGGGGCAGATGATAAGGACGCTGCCTCATGTTTTATATATTTTATATTAGGACAATTTATATAAACGCCTAAATGTCTCGTAACCACGTAAACCTTGTAAATTTAACTTATTTTGTATGGAAAACTGGTTTTTTTGCGAGGCATTTACAGTTGCGGGGCATTTACGAGTTTAGATGAATACCCTGATTTAAAATTTTTCAATCTCCCTCATTCGAGCGAAAAGTTTCACATCATGAAAAAATACTCTTAGATTTCTCTCAAAAAGATGCGTTCCCTTCATTGTCGTCCGAAAATCTTTCGTCTCCCTTTACCTTCTCATAATAAATAATATAAAAAAAAATCAGTGGGAACCAGATCCACACTGTAAGGTGGGTGGTCAATTTCTGTGAATCCCATAAATTTCAAAATATTTTTTACCTTTATAAAAATTTTAAGAGCATGAATGAATGAGTCAAGCAGTTAGTGTAGTTAGTAGCTAAATGAGAAGTCACCGCTAAGTACTTTAGTTGCGAACTTAACAACCATCCCTCGTATAGTAAGTAAGTAAACTTTTTGATGGCAAGTTAGTAACACAAACCAGTTTTCGTTTGTAACTTCTTTATATATGTAAGTATTTGTGAAGTCACTTCAAGGATTCTTAAATAAAACGCCACCTCAATTGAATTGTTTTTTACGACTAAATTTTTCATGGGCTGTACTAATTTCTAGCGAAAACTTTTCAAAATATTTGAAATTTTGTTTCCATAATTTCTCGAGATCAGAATATTAGAAGTTGCACGCTTGACCTCAACCCAACCATGTTTGATTGGCTTAAGATCCGGAAATTATGTCGGCCAGTCAAAGATCTGCAGCTTAGCATGAAAGAACACGTCCGACATCCCACATCCCATATTTATATGTAGGAGACTGTAGAAACCCTGTTCAAGCACATAAAAACTTACTATATATTCGTTTGTATTCATTCATCCTGGTACTCGGACTTATTCTCACACTCCCTGCATTTTATAGCATGCTCCCAATATCAGCATAATCGCACACACTTCTCAGTTGTTTTTTGGAGCACTATACTCTCAATTATCTATGTAATCCATTTCTATGGTCGGAAGAACTGAAAAACGCTTTTTATATAATTTTTTTTTTAATTCATGGCATGCTGATTTCAGGCCTAAAAAAAAGAAGAAATTCAAAAATTTTGCTTTTAAAGGTCGGTTCTGCGGTTTTTTTTTACATAATAACATCTTGTAGGGAGTTTTTTAGTTTCTTCCTCTTCTTGAGATATTTGATTTTGTCCCTTTTTCCCCAAATAGAACACAGTGTGCCGTTTTGATAAAAAAAGTGCTCTTACCGCGTCCGTCTAGGCCATTTTTTCGCAGATCTTTTCTTCTAACTTCCATATTAATTCGCTATAGATGGGATCACGCTCGATATGCGCTGCTCTCGATACCTACTAACGTTATTTCTGTGAAACTATATCAGTAGAAGTATTTATCATTCTTCTTCTTGTGATCCTAGGACAAAAATTCCTGCACGCCTCTTCTTTCTATTTTTTTTTTTTTTGTTTCAATCGAAGGAAAGAGTTACAGATTAATCATAGTTGCTTCGCTATATATTCGCCTGACCTTCTCAATGACAGGCGTGCCGGTGAGCATTTCTCTGGATCATATTGGATTCCATTCCAAGATTTTTTTTACAATATTTACGCTCAGTTTGCGTAGAGTGACGCCTAACCACTTCGGAGAGGCCTTGCAAGACTACTATCGTAATCACAATCTTTTTTAGGTTTTCGTGTTGGGGACCCACGTGGGTAAAAAACAGTTTCCAGGCCAATATTTACTATCGCAGTTGTCGCGCCGATGATGAAATCGAGAGCAGCGAACGTTTTCTTTGCGATTGACTTTGGCAGCGTGGATACTTTTCCGACTGTCTGACGGACCTAAGCTCGATGAAAATCTACAAGCTACGATGCTTAATTAGACTAATGAGCTGTTTCTTTTTCGATGTAAACTGTCGAAATCAGCCTTGGACCAACTAAAGTAGGACCTGAAATGCGTCCAGAACATCTGCATCCAAAAGAAAATTATTAAGAGTTTTCGGTATTCAAGTACTCGGCTATTAAGCTTGGCAAAAAAATTAATAATCGATTAATTGGTTAATTGATCAGTTGAAAACATTCGATTGTTAATTTTAATTATTCGTAGGAAATTAACCGATTAATCGGTCGTTGCGGTTAAAATCGAAAATAAATAAAAACCATTTAACAAGTTATAAAAACTGGCCGTTCTATTAAAGGATAGATTTTTTGTTAAATTGAGGAAACTTACGCTGTGAATTCAGAATTCAAGAAAACTAAAAACGAAAAGAAAACAATAAATAAAAAGTTAAAAAATAGTATACCAACCGTTATACACCTCGTGTCAAAATTATAAGCGCGCCATATATTGACAAATTTTAAAAATCTATTCTAATGTTATTTAATTTAAGTAATTTTTATAAAAATATAGTTTATTGTTTAACAAAAACCGTCTAAATCCAATTTTCCAACTTCGTGAAATATTAAAAAAATTCCAAAAATTTTCGGGAAAATCTCCAGCTTTTTAATTGGATTTCTTATTTAGAAAGATTTTGAGTGCTTATGTTGGTGTTTTCTATTTTTCATTAAAAATTCAATTACGTGTGGTGAGATAGTTTTGAATTGTGTGAATTTTTTGGTTTTTCGACCACATACATTTATATATTACTGAAAAGGAGCAGGAACTATGAGCGTTGTGTGACAAGAGCCAAGACGTTAAAGTGGTGCGATACTTTAAGGCGCCTAGCTGCGAAGTTAGAAGACTTTGTTGGGAGAACAGCTGCGGTATGAAATAATTTCAACGCGAATGATTGTATTAATTGCCCATTTGCAGGCAAATATTTGTATACGCCTGCGTTAATACCCGGGTGCAGTTCCCATGCCCTGGGTGGTTCCTGTGCCTGGAACGCCTGAAGAACACGAAAGTTCAGAACTGAGTAATTCTGCAAGAAATAAGTAGTTTCTTACAAAATTTTGCTCACATACCCACCTCAGGACCTAGATTTACACTGATATACATACATACATACGTATGTAGTAGAAAGCATTAAATAATTTTGTGAACGATGTTTTTTTTTTTGAAATAATTATTAATTATAATTATTAATTATTAGTTAAAATTCTTTTAAGGTAATATTTTAGTGGTTCTAAAATTAGTATTCGTACATATCTATGTATTTATGCTGATGCGTTTCCAAGGGGAAATTATAAACTTTATCGCTTTATTTTCCTGGCATTCGGCTATCTTATACAAATTTTTAAAGGCAAATTTTCAAATAAGATAGTGTCAAATAGTGGTATAGTTTCACCATGATGAGTTTCAATTGATGTTAATTTGTAGCAAACATAGCACTCGCACCTCAAAGGGTTAGTTTGTTTGTTTACAGTTTTTTGACATTTTACCTACCTTATTTTTATTTAGTTTTACTACCTTATTAAATATGCCTTAAGTAAACTAGTAAATTTATGATGGTTTGTTTTCGATTCTTTTGAAAATTAATCGGTTAGTAATCGTTCGATTAATCAAAAGTAAAAAATTTCAACACAATTAAAGCGTCTCACTACTCAAGGTGCTCTTAATCAACGGAGTGTATTTTTGAGATTTTTACTTTGGATTGCAGGGTACCGCTTTCAGAAAAAAATTTATAACATCAAATAAAGAAGTTATAGAAAAAAAAAACGATTTAGCTGTTTTTACAGGGTGCCGAAAACAAGAATGTTTACACTCCTTTTAACAAATTTAACTTTTTTGTGATACGGTCTAATATATGTACATGCATATACGTATGTACATTAGGACGGGTCAATTTGTACTGGAGATATTTTCGACTATGCGCGTATAGCACAGAAGGATTCTACGTGTAATTCTTAGAAAATTTGCCGTGGAAACTATGGGTCTAAAATCAATTTGGAGTTTGCCAATTGCGAAAATGGGTTTCTTAGCATTTTGCTGTAGTATCGAAAAGAATGTTGTTTTGGTATGAGGACTCCGTTTTTGGACTTATCTTTTTCTTTAAGCTTCCACCAGAGGCGCAACAGCGTAAATTTTAACATTTAATTCAAACCAAACTCCAAATTGATTTTACACCCATGGTTTCTTCGGCAAATTTGCTTAGAATTACACGTAGAGTTCTCCCATACGCGCATAGTCAAAAATAATTGACCCGCCCTAATTTACATACCTATATCAAATCCAGTTTTCTCATTCCTATATTTTCTGTCACGACAAACTACAAAAATTGGGAAACTAATTTTTGCTTTTAATCTTTCTAAATAACTTTGGACTACTGCGTACTCTCGATAAGCGCAATAATTTTACGAAAAAATCTTTAGCGGAGTACTTATTCAAGTTATCTTGAAAAAGGATGTCTGCATGCATATGTACATATGTATGTATGCATGAATTCGTGCATGCATATAACCTGATATGAATTTTAATGAAGTCCACATGGTCAATGAAAAATTACAACAAAAAAAAACACTTTCCATTGCCAGCTTTTTTCGGGAATTTACAGTCCGTTTTTTTCATTACCCGCCAACGGAACCGGAACTGTACATACTCGCGACAGGCGTGACAGATGGAGCATGTGGCAATAACAAAATAAAACTAGTAATTTTACTACCTTAACATCAGGAATTTGTTGTTTAACAGAAGATCAACTCAAATCGCATAAATGGCCCTTTGCAAAATAATAATAATATAATAAAACGAGAGTTGATAGGGTCACGATGCGTTCTTGCTCTGCCTTATTTAGAATTAAGGCGAACTATAGAGCAGTGATGAGATTGCAGTTAGATCACTTTGACTGATTTATGTTTGCAGATGTTCTTGTATATATAGCCACTATAGTGGCCTCACAACAAAAATAAGGTTTCCCTCCGCGTTTCACCTGGTTTCAGCATTTTTTATAAATGCAAAAAAAAAAACTAATGCGTAAGCAATTCCATTTGGGCTAATGTAAAGGGTATAAAATTCTTCGGTCATTAATGCAATCATGAAAAAATTCATAACTGTAGAATTTTTTAAAATTTTCATAATTGAAGCATGGAGTTGGAGGAGCTGGAATTGGTGAACTCGTTTGTTGCACGTGCAGTAAATAGCCAATGATGCGAACTTTAACTGTTGGCATGTAATTTCAATGTCAATTGTACAATCAAACAAGCAGCATTTTGTCTGCAAATGAAAGACACATATGTACATATGTACATATGTATGTATGTATGTAGAGAGATTTACTTACAAACATACATTTATAGACAAAATTTGCATGCAATATCTATCAGATGTTGCCCAAATGTCAATGCATACCTGTATACGTGTAAGTACATATGGGTCATTCCATACAATATTTACACCTCAATACTTTTTTTGGGGTGAAATATATTTTTTATATATTCTTTATCTAAAAAAAAAGGAGACACCTATTTTTTTATTTCGTAATGATATTCCAAAATCTCGAAAAAATTCCCGAAATTTCGAACTCACGGGGAAGTATCTTTAATTGTCCGAGAAAATCGATTAAGGTATCAAAATGTGCATAATTACCTCGGCTTTCTATGAGAATGTGACATAGATTAAAATAAAAAAATTTTTGTTCAAAAAAATTGCATTTTTTATTTTTTTTATTAACTTCATGTTTGATTTTTATTTTTTTCAACCTGAATAGTTGTCAGACTTATGGAGTGTGCTGTAAAAATTTGAGAATGGAAACTCTAAAACAGTTTTGGTGTTTCCATTCTCAAATTTTTACAGCGTACTCCATAAAGTCTGCCAACTATTCAGGTTGGAAAAAATAAAAATAAAACATGATGAAGTTAATAAAAAAAAAATAAATAATAAAAAAATGTAATTTTTTGATGCAAAATGTTTTTTTTTTTTATTTTAATCTATCTCACACTTTCATGGAAGGCCGAGGTAATTACGCACATTTTGATACCTTAACTGATTTGCTCGGACAAATAGTTTATTAACTGTAAACAATTGAAAAAAGATACTTCTCCGTGAGTTCAAAATTTCGGGAGTATTTTTTCGAGATTTTGGAATATCATGACGAAATAAAAAATAGGTGTCTTCTTTTTTCGATAAAGGGTGTAAAAAAAAAATATTTCACCAAAAAAAGAAAATATTGAGTTGTAAATATTGTATGGAATGACCCATATGTACTTGTACATGCACACTTACATACATGTGTATATAAATATATCTGAGGCCTTGAAAAAGCAATTAGGCAACATTTTTTAATATTCAAAGTTCATCGCCAACATGCGTCACCAGCACTTTGCCGCAGTTTGACATTTGATTGTTGCTATTAACAATGTTTTACTTTCAATATTTTCTTCTATGCAGTTAAATACTCTAACTTCAATATATCGAGCCCTAACCGCCAAAATAACGTAAGCGACATTTTTTTCAAAATTTTCTTTTAGATGCAGAAATATTCCTAGAAAAAATAAAATTTTGAAAAAAATGTCGCTTACGTTATTTTGGCGGTTAGGGCTCGATATATTAACCGTTTATTTTTCTACAGGGTAGACTTAAAACATCAACATCTAAATGTGTTTGTAAATTCACAAAAATTACATAATTTAAAAAAATAAATAAAAATTGGGACAGAAGACTGTAAAAGTAGTCAAAATTGTTGCTTGACTATTCGTGAAAAAAATCAAAACAAAATATTTGTATGGTATAGCTTATTATCCAAGGTATCAAAAGCCGTGGTATATCGGAAAGTAACATATGTCTAAATATTATCAAAAATCCGATAAGACGCGTATTTTCGATATTTGAAGTTTTAACACCTTTAAACGAATTAACAATTCAGCGGATTAGTTTTATTTTCTCCCATTCTACTTGGTATTTTCTGCAGAAAGTTTCTGGAAAAAAATTAAAAAAAGGGTTGCCAGAAATGTGAAAATTTCAAAATATTTAAAGACTTCACAGCATACTTCAATTTCTATAGTAAAACAAAACCTGTTTGAAGAGATTAAGAAAAAATATTTTGGAGCTGGGTTGCCCCCTTTCTAATAAGTTACAATTACGTTTATTAAAAAAATGTAAGCTTATTTATTGCCACAATATTGGTGTCAAACGGACGGTGTTTGAACAAGCTTTGACACTAACATCATATATGTAATACTCCTATATAGGCAGTAACAGCTAGTACCGTCCGAAAACATTACAATAAAGATATATAAATAAACGCCTACACAACACGTACACAAAAACTGTGCTAGACTGTCTCGTTTTGATTTCGGAATGCTTACACATTGAGGAGATAGCTTAAAGACCGTGCGCACCAGGCGATTTTGCGTTCAACTTTTGCGTTCAGCTCACGCAGGGTTGCACGAAAAAGAAATTGAATGGCTAAAAACATCAAAATATAAAAAATATCAAAATAATCGCCTTAAAAAGGCGTTTGCGTTGTTCAACTTTGCATTCTACTTTTTGTTGAACGGCCTTTCAACTAATCGCTTTCAATAAAGTTTGTCGTCAGTCAACATTTAGCCATTCAACTTTTTCCGTGCAACCCTGCGTGTACACGGTAGAGACTTATAGCCTTATACTGTATCACGAATGATAGGCAACACGAACGATTCGTCTGCAGAGGAATGCTTCAAAAATTAGTCCGGAGGCATCATTTTAACCTGTTTAAACGCTACCGAGACCTTTGCAACGTAATGTATAAAGAGGAAGACGACCGACAGAGTTTAAAATCGCAATCAGAGAGGTTGGCGTCTGCAGACGAATCGTTCGTTTTACCTATCGTTCGTGATACAGAATAAGGCCCTTAAACAAAAATCTCGCTAGAGACGAGTAAACACTCAATAGAGCTCTACGAGAGTCTAGGTGAGAGTTATTTAGCGAGACTTTTTCGCCGCGTACACAGTCCATCGCATCTAGATCGAAAACTCTACGACACTCCATTTGGCAAGGTTAATGTGACCAACCGTACTTCTTTCGGAAGTACAGTACTTATTTTTTCGCTCTTGTACTTCGTACTTCGAAGTACAGTCAAATGTACTTCTTTGCGACACTTAATACTTCAGGCCAAGTATGTATCCGATCTTCTAGACGATCGTCTTATCGCCTGGGCGATAAATTCGTTCAAATTTTCAAGTCGCCGGTAACGGTGGCATCATATCTGCGCACCTGCAAAGGTCTCTGGAGGTGTCGTGCAATTGGTTGGCTTCTTTCTATGCGAGGACATCCCCAATGCTTGGAGGGTAGTCAGTGTTGCGCTCATCCTAAAGGCCGGAAAAGGATCTCATGTTTGTCCTAGAGATTTTAGGCTTATCAGTCAGTCTTCGTTTTTGCTAAAAACGTCGCTGCACATAAGGAACTCGATTTCTTGTGACTGCCTTTCAAGAGCCCAACATTTATTCCAAGAAAATGTTCGTAGACACCGCCTTGCAAACATTGCTAAAGTGGTTAGAGGAATCCTTCACGCATAAGGATTATGCAGTAGAGGCCTTCCTCGATATCGAGGGGGCCTTCAATAATGTCACTCCAGAGGAAATATTAAGGTCTATTCATAATCTGGGGGTTGAAACCAACCTAATAAGGCTTATATATAGCTTACTTCGTCACAGAAATGTCGCGGAAGAATGGGGGAGCGCCTGCACTCAGCGCACAGTCAATAGGGGCACTCCGAAAGGTGGTGTTCTCTCCCCCTGCTCTGGATTGCGATTGTAAATGACCTGTTAGAGGAACTGGAAAATCGCGCTGTCGGGTGCTCGCATATGTAGATAATGTGGGACTTTTGGTAATGGGACGATTTCTAGACCTGGCTTTTTGATCTGGCTCAAGGTTACCTGAACCAGGTGTGATCAACGGCAAGAAATAAATGGTCTTGTTTGACAGGAAGTACAAGATACCCGTTGTGGCCCTCTTCTCGAGTGGGGGTGTTAGTTTGCGGCTCTCAGACAGGGTCAAGTACTTAGGCTTGATCCTGGCATCGGAAAGGCACCCTTAAAACGTTATCCCCAGATAATAAGCAAGTAGGAACGCCTCTGTCCCCCTACGATACACTCTTGGATGGGCCAGTGTTAGCGCACTCTACTGAATACCTAATAAAATAGACAAAAGAAAGCAGTGCTGCTTTTCTAACATAATAAAGGAAAAAACAGGCCATTGTGCAATTGGTATTCATGCGGTAAGACTAGGAATTTCAACTGATCCTTTTGGTATCAGCTGTCAACGGGAAATTGGGGTGGAATCATCTCCGCACTTTCTATTAGACTATCCAACCTTCGGGAGGCTAAGATGGAAGCATTTTGGCTTGCACTTCCTAACTAACACTGAACTCTCAGGCATCGAAATTAGCCGCATTCGAAATTTTGTAATCGGCTCGCGGCATCTCGCCGACTAAATTAAGGGTATCCGCTCAGTTTTTTTCGTGGTATTACAAAGGACAGTCTCTTCATTGTCTAAGTGTGTCCCTTGCCTGGGGTACCCACTTTAACCTAACCTAACGTAACCTGTACTTCTTTGAGCTATGAAATAGTTGGTCACATTAGGCAAGCTAAATAGACTTTTGGCTCTACGGAGACGTGTGGTTAAGTCTTGAGAATGAATTGCATCACAGTGTGTTAAATTTGTAAATGGCTATGGCATTAACTCAGATATTCGGTACAACACACCGATTTAGGTAGATTTAGAACGTAGCAAAATAACTTATCGGAAAATTGTCTCTTATTTTCATGAGCATTTCAACGGCTTTTCCAATAGCCTCGCTCCTTTGCAAAGGGGCATAAACATTGGTTAAAACATAAGGGGTATTTATTCACCAAATTGAGCATGTGGCCTGGCACTCAGGCAACAGTCAGCTTGGTGAATACCTATATAGTTTTGACTGGAACTGCTGGGAGGGATTCCTTTCAAGGAAATTTTTAATAGCAAAGATTGTTTCATGTGGGTCCAGAAGTAGACATGGTAATAAAGAGAGATGCTGCCACCCGCTATCAAAAAACTAATAAATAAATTTATAGTTCAGTTGTTTATAACTTTGTCTTTAGGTTCGCGTATTCTAAGCATACATCAAAAGTTTTGTATCAGAGAACCAATCTAAAATTATTGCGTGACTAGAGACGAATAAAGGCGCGCTAGTGTTTCGACGGCGGAAAAAGACGCATAAAAAAAATTTACGAAAAAAGGCGCTTAATAACAACTTCGGCGAAGAAAGACGCGTAATCATAGATTTGTACTTGGCCAAGGACTTCCACTTCAGCATTATTCGCCAAAAACTCTTTACAAAACAAACAAAAAAAAACCGTCCATCGTCCGATTGCAAAACCGCCTATCTTACCGTCACTCAAATTTTAAAGGAGAGCGTAAAAACGATTTATTCTTTGAAGGCATTGCCTTGATGGGCGGTATTTTGTCTAGCTATTGCTTTACAAATCTGTTGTTTTAATAACGATTTAACGACTTTTATGCATAAATCTCGATGCCTGAAATTCAGGGTTACCAAATATCATGTTTGCCACAACGGCGATTTAGGCGATATGTATATCATGTAAGAGAAGATATTTCGCTGCAAAGCAACGATTATAAATTATTAGTTTATCTTACACAATTGCGGAGGAATATTACAGAGTATACTGAAAAGTATATTTTTTTTACATTTTTTATTTGGTTTACTATACAGGTATGTATGTAGATCTATGAATTAAAAAAAACATCAGGGTTTAGTTGAGATATTCGCCTTTGACCACTTTGTTCTGTACATTTGGCAGTACTGCAGAGCTTTTGACTGTCATTCACCTGGGAGTGGTCAGAAGTGATTCGTGTGCTTACGGTTCAAATCGAAGCTCACTACGTCCGGATATTTATATCCATGAATCCTCTGACACTGACGGAGTTAGGTTTTCGATGCATCCTCCTCATAGAATAAACTTGATCAGTAACAAGTTAACTATTCAATCGACGAACAGTTTTATATCAACTATTGTGAACATCTGTTTATGTGTTTTTGTACAACATACCTCTAATGGTTAAAATAATTTTAAGCTATAATAAACAATTTTTCAGTAAGTAAGTTATTGGTTTTGAAATCTTTATTTTTATAGGAGGGCCCCCTGAATTTCGTTCTGCCTGCTCCCTGCTGAGATTTCTCTATTTTGATTCTAGTGAGTGAGTGAATATCTCCTAGAGTTGCTCTACCATGTGTACTTAATTGAGAGAGGAGATTTCTATTTCAGTAAAACTCTACCGATATTTGTCTACCGTGTACACTTAGCTTAAATATAACTTAATAATTTCCATTTGAAAATGTCCAATAAAAACATGCATTTGCATGAGATTCCTAGCCCTATTTATTTTTATGAAATATGACCGGAAAGGAACAATACAGGATACAATAATTTTTAGAAGGTAGTTTCACTTCAAATTTTTTGACATAAACCGTGTCTGTGAAAAACAAGCAATGTGGCCACTGCTACATTATAGAACTTGGGGACTTTCGCATGTTATTTTAGATATACGGTACGGTAGATGACGGTAATATTTCTTGTTTAAAATGTTTTAGATTTATCGCACACCACGGATTTAATCGGCACCGCGGTTAAGTTGGTTCATGTATGTACATATTTAAGCGAGCCCTGCTATTTAAATAGGCGGCCGATAAAGTCTGTAGTACGCGGTGCCTCTTATACATAGCTTTATCCTTACATTCATTGCGTGTGTTGCAATATCCATGGAAGCAGCAATTAATTTTTTCATAATTTTTTTTGAAGAAAATTTTTATCTTCTCAACGTCGGTTTAAAAAGCCGTATCAGTTTCGCGGAGATACCAAATTCAGACATAGTGGCGTATAGACAACTCCTTTTAGTGCTGTCCAAAGTGGCTTCGAGGTCGACAAATAGATGATGAGTGTCAATTTTTTCTCACGGGTCTTTTCTCTACCTGGTCTAGGGTGGATTTACCATATCTAAAGCTACACTGATAAGCTCCAGTCAGTTCGTTGACGGTGGGCTTCGGTCTTTCACACAATATGCTCGATAAGACTTTGTATCCCATGCTAAATAGAAGGCTAATCCCGCGGCAGTTGGCGCGAATGGCGGGGTCGCTTTTTTTCTGGATTAGGAAGAGCCCACTTAAATTTCAGTGGTCGGGAATGCTGGTATCTTATCATATTCTTCATAAGAGTTGATGCATTGCATGCACTTCATCAACTCTTCGCCACTGTACTTGAATAGCTCAGCTGGCAGGCTGTCACCTCCAGCAGCTTTGTTGTTGTTCAGCCGCGTAATTGCTATTACCTCGTCATAACTATGTGGTGGAATATCGACTCCGTCATCATTGACGGGGGCTCCGGTTTATCTTCTCCACAGCTTTCAGTGCTGCTGCGATTCAGTTTGGTAGAAAAGTCTCCCCTCCATAATTTAAGAACTTTCTGGACATCCGTCGTGGAGGCAGCTACGAGCTTGATGGATATTTTTTTGCTCGATCCTAGCACTGCATACTACGATGTCTCGTAGTGGTTCCAAAGATCCTTTCCTTGCCCAGCCTGACATTGAAGTCGCCAAGCACGATTTTGATATCACGGTGGGGGCAGTGCTCGTATGTGCTCCCCAAGCGCTCATAGAAGCTATCCTTGGACACTTCGTCCTTCTCTTCCGCCGGGGCGTGAGCGCAAGTCAGCGAGTTACTGAAGAATCTCGCTTTTATGCGAATTGTGGCCAGACGTTCGTCCACCAAGATGAACGACAATACTTGGCGACGGAGGCCCTCTCTCACCACAAATCAAACACCGACTTCGCACTTCTTTACATTGCAGCTATAGTAGATGTCGCAAGGCCCCAGGCATTCCTCACCTTGCCCAGTCCATTGTAATTCTTGGATGGCGGTGACGTCGGCTTTTGTCTTCACGAGGACATCAATCAGCCGGGCAGAGGCATTTTCCCCATTAAGGGCCCGATTGTTCCAGATGCATACCCTCAAATCACAGTCCTTTATACATTTGCCATGGTCCTCATGAAAAAAGAGGCTCTCTTCAGAGACGTGTTTGTATTTTTGATTGGGCAGGGTTTTAGCGTAGCGGGACCCAAACCCAGCGCACGCGAAGTTCTACGCCTTCTCGCTTTAGTTCGCTTCCATACGGGTGGTTGGTCGCTACACAGAGGATATGTAGATATAAAAATCTGACGGGAGATTCTGTAACCAGTTAGCGACAATGTGAAATTCTAATATTAAAAAGTATTAATCAGATTTTAGTCTTAAATAACTGGTCGCAGTTTCTCGATATGTAATAGCGACTGCTACTTTATCAGTCACATTTCGTAGCAGTGACTGCGACTGTTACTGCTATTCTGGAACTGCAATCACGGTGACTTTTTGGAAGATGTCATGGCAGTTACACCTGACTTTTGAGTAACCGTGACAAAGTCACAGGTAGGCAAATATCTGCCACCTCTAATGTGCACAAGATCCTGAACAGCCCTATTGCAGTCTAAGAATTTGTTATGCACTTAATTTATATTTACTTGAGTTATAATTTTTTTTTTAACAAACGCTCCTGGCAATGCCGACAAGAACTTTTTCGTTTCAATTTTCAATGCAACCATGCTAATCGACGACAAGTGCAATAGAAGATAAGAAAAAGGGGTGTAGGAGTTGTGATTTTGAGCAATTTTAGGCATTCTGCCTTTGAATAATAATTTTTTGCTTTTTGTCACTGCATGAGTGATTAGGTTCTTACTTAAATATATTTATTAATACATGTTATCAGTTTCCATGTGCTTCCAAATTAGTGTGTTCGAGACATATTGACCTCGAATGAACCGAAGTTGAGCGACCTCCCAAGAACATCAATGTAGCGGAAAGCAACATAAAAGAACACAATTAAACCAGTGGAAATAATCAGTCGTAGGTACATGCTGGACTATCAATGCACTGTGCATATTAATTGTAAACTTTGGCTTCAAGTCACACAATAGAAGATAGAACTAAGGTCGTACAAATAAGAGCATCTGAAGTGTTTGCATTGGTATATGTATCACGTCCGATATGGGCGCAAATGGTTTCAAAACCGAAGGTATGTATAAACGCGTAAGGTTTTCCATGTTTTATGTTACTGTTTATGATTCTTACTTCCCACCACATTCGTAGATAACAAAGCAGCAGTTACAATTGTGCATCACGTTACTGGAAGCGGCAATGGTACTAGTAGTGGCAGTGTAGCGAATAACACGACTGCGGCCAATATGAGCATTGAAACGTGTCTGGTATGTGGAGATCGCGCATCAGGTACGTTAACATAGATAATGAATATAATATGTGTTATATGTTTTAGAAAAATAGGTTAATACCAATTTCTACTAGGTCGCCACTATGGAGCTATATCATGTGAAGGTTGCAAGGGCTTCTTCAAGCGTTCCATACGCAAGCAGTTGGGTTATCAATGCCGAGGCTCGATGAACTGTGAAGTAACCAAACATCATCGCAATCGCTGTCAATTTTGTCGTCTACAAAAATGTTTAGCCAGCGGAATGCGAAGTGATTGTACATACTTTTCATTTATTTCGACAACACATTTTTATCCTTTAAAGCTTTCTGCTAAATAGTAGTATACACAAATAGGATACGGGACGAGATTTTGTGAATAGGACTTGATCTTAAATCGCTCGTTTCTTTGGTATACTACCAAACTTCAATGTAGCAGCATGGGCTTGTTCGAGTTGCAATCACAACTGCAGTGTTGCGCGAATTATTAAAGTATCACGATCGGTGCGAATTTCTAGCAACGTGTTATCATTTGGGCAGTTGCAACAGTGTTGCAAATTTTCATCAGTGCGGCAGTAATGCCGCTTTTATTCCGCGCCTCGAACAGGCCCTATCTCTAGAATTAAAAACTAATGGTACTGATGTTTAGTAAAGCAAACACAAAATTGAAAAAAGGATTATTCTCCCTGCCTGAATAACGAAGTTTAATTAAAAAATTGCAAGGTTAGGATTATATATTGATAAATATTTTAATTCGGTTTAAAGTTGGGTTGTTGTTGTTGGGTGTTGTGTTGTGTTGACAGCCCTTGGCCAGATATAGATCTGGATCATTCCGATTGCGAAGACCCAACTTTCATCGTAACGAGATTAACCTAAATTTTTGTTGGCTATACCACCATGAAAGCTCATCAATCAATTAAGAATTAGATCAATTTAATTTTATAATTTACCAAAAACTTTGCTGAAAATCAAATTAGCCCTTATCTACAGGATTTCGTGCTTCTATGTAGCTGCAGCGCACAACGTTCTTGGCTCAATCACGCTCATAATCATATTCATTATTCGTCTCTATTGAGATCAACAATAAATAGTATGTTTTATCATTTCTTCAACGTAGCTGTTCAACATGAACGAAAACCGATTGTTGATAAGAAGGAGTTTGCCGGCAGCTCTTCTTCGGGCTCTTCTACTTCAACAGTTAATGCTGCGGCAGCTGCAGCTGCTTTGAATGCCAACAATTCTGCTACCGGTGGAGGAAATATGCTATTTAGTCATAACTTAGCAAACAGCGGTGTACCCGCCAATAACAATGAAGTACCATCGACCTCGAAGCCTTCTTCCATATTTCCATTTAATTTGGCATTGCCTGAAATGAGACAAGGTAAGATTTGTTGCGAAATAAAATATAAAAAAATTTTACGAAAAGTATTTCCTTTTTAGCAATGGCAAACAATGCTGATGTAGCCGTTCCACCTTTACCATTTCACCTTACTTTTGCTGATATGAGACAAAGTACAAAATATATACACAATTTTTTATCGCTGTAGATCAGCCATTATTTATAAATATTTTTGTTTTCTAGTAATACAAAATGCGAAAAACTTTCAACAAGAAAAAGAACTTTCTGCGCAAACTCAACCACCACAGTCGCTCTTCTATTCACCGGATTTGGCAAAGATCGGCGATGAAGATGAAGATGATGACGAATCTTTGGACAATAGCAGCACCACGTGCCTACAAAACCTAACCACAAACGCCAATAATAATAACACCCAAAATTTGAACCTTAACATTGACCCAATGCACAGCCCTGCCACAGCGGTCGCACAAATACAGGTGTCATTGGACAGACGTGTTATTGAAAAAGCATTACAATTGCTGATTCCCATTCAAAATCAATTGGACCGTTTGTCCTTGGCCGCAGGCGGTGCAAGCATAAGTGGCAACACCGATGGATCGCCAATCATCAAAAGCGAAATAGAAGACGAAGACATGGGCGAAGGTTCGTAGTAAAGTTAGTTTAAAAAATTCCATGTAACTTAACCCCATTCTAAAAAGTAATATTACCTTTCATTCGGCTCCCGCATATTCATGGATCGGCTCTTTTCGTATTGTATATGCATTGTATATATGTTTTCGCCGTCTACAAATTTAACTAGATATTTCTAAACCTTCCAGACAGCGGCGCCGAGGATGTATACGATTTGGCTGAAGCGATACTTGGAGTTGGGAATATAAAGAATTTCGTTATAAACGAGTCTGTCTTCGAGAATGAAGTGTTGTCGGACGCTCAAGCCACTTTTAACCTTCAAGCTCCCACTTTGGTGTCAGCTTATCTCAATCTTCATTACATTTGTGAAACTGGTTCACGCATAATTTTCCTTAGCATCTTTTGGATGCGTAAAATAATGGCTTTCGATCAACTGGACATACGCTCTCAAATTAAATTGCTGCGAGCCAGCTGGCCCGGCTTGTTGGCAATAGCATTAGCACAAGTACGTAGCCTGTCGGTTAGCACAATTATTACCACGCTGGTGGCAAATGTACGACAACTGGCAGAGATTGAAAAAATCGAACCGCAAAAGATACGAAAGCTGAGTGAGCACATTTCTCGTCTGCATTCGTATATTCAAGATACGCTCGCATTGGATTTGGATGACATGGAATTCGCACTGCTGCGCCTCGCTATTTTCTTTAACCCGCACATGCTACCGAGAAATCGAGAACGCAATGTAAGAGACTTTGTGCGACGCGTACAACTTTATGTACTGTCAAGCTTAAGTAAACATATCGCAAGTCAATTAGGTAATGAAATGCAAGCGGAGGAACGTTTTAGTACGCTGGTTCTCACTCTATTACCATTAGCGGCCTTAGAATCGGATGTTGTGGAAGAATTATTTTTTTCTAGCTTAATTGGACAAGTGCAGATTGACAATATGATACCTTATATTTTAACACTGAGCGCCAACACAAGCCTATAATAAGTCATTCATTGAGCGGCTTTAAGCGCCAAATGGCAAGAATTTTCCACGAAATGAAAGTAAGTTTATGTCGGTTAACACTTTGTCCACGGAAGTAATACCTCTAACTCTAGACTGTGTCACCTTTGCTGTGCTCTCAGAGCAAGCACTCGACTGCATCCACCCGGGGATCACCCACCGCGCTCCTTCAATTCAATATCGTAGTCTCATTGAAATCGCATAACAGCGACTTGGATGGCTAGTACTTAAGCATTCGAAGACCAACTCCACTTGGCTTCGCTTTCTTCCCCAAACTAGGGTAACCGACTTAAATACGTGTTCTGGGAAGCTAAATAAATTACAACAAACCTAGAAGTTTCAAGTCCGCACTTGAGTGTTAGTAAATGCATTGCATTCTGCTAATGCTAACTTTTAAAGTCAATAAAAATTATATTATACATAATTAAGTGACAATAATAACAGACTGAAGTAAATATATGTATAAAAGTTCAATCTAGCACTTTTATGTTTCTAAATATTTTGCTACCAGTTATGAGCAAAGCAGCGAAATGAGCGTGAAATTTCAAATTTCACAAAGGCATTGCAAAAATTTAAGTGCAAATAATAAAGATCAGATCTTGGCAATTACAAGTGAATGTAAATTTTACATTTTAAAGTAGCAGTGAGTTAAGGTCAAGCTACTACATATGTCATAGATTTAGCTAAAATAATTTATACATAAATACATATGTATGCATAATGCGCATTTTTAATTTGCAAATAAAGTCAACTTTTTTACCAAAACTACACTTCGTTTTCGTTAATAATATAGCCGTAAATCTGCATAGTTTTTATTCTTTACAATTGCGCTATAAGTTGTACACGTTTTCGCCATTCGGTTAAAGTCGGTGTGAGGTCCCTCGCTGTTATGGCGGGCAAGCGTTTCAGCGAACTGTGTACTCCAATATCTGCAATTGATATTTCATCGCCACTAAAATATTTTTGTTTATCCAACCGTAGGTTAAGTTCACGCAGCATTGCAGCACGACTCTTGCTCGTTGTGCAACGTAATAGCTGGTAGCAAATGTCAAGTACAGCATCGATTTCATTGCAGTTTGGCGAGTCTTCATAGCGGTAAGCAGGTGGGCCAACACGACCCAAATATCTAACAATATTTACTTCACCGTAGATGGGCACATACATGGTGGGCGAGCTGATCATCTCAGTATGTTCACCTTAAAAAGGAAGATATTTAGTCCTTAAAATGAGTGGTGAGCACTATTAAACACTTAATTACAATTTTTCCAAATCAACGACACATTCACTTTTGGCTTTGATGGATCAACCTTCACTTGTGCTAATTTCTTCTCAAAATCGGCAGCCTCTTTGCCAATATCTGGCATAGTAGAGTGCTTAAATGTTTTCACGTCAATGGTAAAGAGATCTTTCCAGGCATTCTTTAGCGCTAACAAAGCATAAGGTATGAAGTTAGGATGTCCATTAATGACTATATCATGTAGAGGTTCCTGAAAAAATATTGTATGTTTTTTTATTTATGTTGTTTAAGAATGTGCCTCGCAATAATTAAAAACTTGTTCCTACCTCTAATAAGCCCCCATTCTGCAAACTTTGTTGCACAGAGTGCTCCGATCCCTTTTGACAAAGACCCAGAGTGGCCCGTATGCTGGCCATCTGTTGTTTTAATTCCTGTAGTTGCTTTAAAACTTTTTCTTGTCGAGTGGTAACGGATGAGGCATCATTTGATGACTATAAAAAAGCAAGGATTTTGTTATTAATATCAATGAGAATACCTAGTATGATTTATTATGTTAGTACGGGGTATATATTTTGCATTTCTATTATATTTTGTTCTTCACCAAATGCAACCTATCCTCGAGTTATTAAAACATTGGTAAAATTCTGAGCAACTAAGAAATGTCAGATGACAAACAGAATGCCATTAGAAGACGTATGCGTGGGATTAAAATAGACCATGCATTTTTACATTTCTATTGTACATACATACAGATATCAGATACAGTCGGGGGAGCAACTAGTGAATGTTATTCACGTACCTCAAAGTTTTGAACAGTTTTGACTACTTTTCTTTTGCTTTTTTAAGGTTAATTAATTTTTGAATAATGTATGTATTTTTAACCAACAACACCCATATAAATCCATACATACATATGTATATGTCCTTTGTTAGATAAAGGGCTACATGTTCATACATACTTTTAAAGAAAAATAAAAACATTAAACAAACCAAAGATAAAGTCAAAACTGATCAAAATGTTGAAGTGCTATCGTTTTGTCGTGGACTGTACATGTATACATACATACTGTCAAGTTGAAACTGTTGAATGTACATATCGTCGATGTTTTTGCAAAACCGCCCATCGACCAGTTGCAAAACCACCTTAATCGCCGTTGTGACAAAACTGCGATTTGGTAACCCTCTCTAAACTCCAGGCATCGAGATTTATGCATAAAAATCGTTGAATCGTTATTAAAACAACAAACTTGTAAAATAATAGCTAGAGAAAATACCGCCTATCAAGGCAATGCCTTCAAGGAATAAACCGTTTTTCCGCTGTTGTAAAATTTGAGTGCCGTAAGATAAGCGGTTTTGCAATTGGGCGATGGGCGGATTTGCAAAAACATCGACGATATGTATTTGAAAATAAAACTAAAAATAATTTGCACATGCTTCAACTGATAAAGTAGTGAGGTATATGTCTGTTAAGGAAAGTTAATCAGAGACTGTATTCGAAATGCATTAACAACCATAATACAAGAGAGGCATATCGCATTTCTCTAAAAGTGTTTAGATCACACTTTTTCTTTATTCGTCGAGCAACGGATATTTTTTTTATAATTGGAAGGACCTACAGTTTTATGAGGCATCTAGGCGAAGGCGGTTTTAGGAGTTAGTTTGCGGCAGCACTTGTATACATATATAAATAAGTATGTACCACAGCAAGAGGTTTGTTTACGAGTACTAAGGTATTCAGAGGCTTGTTTAAGGATAGAACGTCAATAGTTTAGTTTTTTGGAGCGCCACGTCCGCTGATAATTGAAATTAAAATTTTAAATAAACGAACTTACATTGAAGGCTTTACATTTATGTATCTTAATGGCATCCGCATTTTTTACATGCATTTGGCGGAGTTCGTATTCATGTTCTTTACACAATTATTGAGTTAGTTTCTAAAAATGATGTTTAAACAGAAACACAGCATATACATACTTAAAATAAAAATTAAATTATACATAAATTTTGAAAATTAACCTTGAGTAAAGTCTGAATTTGTGCACTTAAACTGTCCAAATCAAGCACGCACCCATTTTTCTTCGGCCCACAGGAGTTGATAGCGGACGTGGCGATAGAATAATTGCCATTACAAAAACCCTTTAACACAATGCACAATTTTTAATTTATTCTCAAATAAACTAAAAAAATCGTTCAATTAAAACATCTGCACTTACGCTGCTTGCGTTAGCTTTTGCAGGAGTGGCTGCCAACGAAGCGTTGAGCACTTTCATCGGATACATGCAAGCTGGTAATTTTATATCATGTTCCGGCAAAAGTGTTTTTAATTCGTACATATTTGTTTCAACTTTTTTATAACTGATTTTTAAGAATTCGTAGTTTTTCGGTGGCGATTTTCGACTTCCAATTGGATTTTTTTTTGCATAAAAAGCAAAATTCTCGTTTGACAGCCAAAGGGGTGCGTGGAATAGAGTAGTGACGGGCGAGCCCAAGACGTTTTAATCGGTTGTCTCGATTGTTCAGATATTCGAGGTTTTCTCTCGTAGACGAATTACCACTCGCTTACAGCGTGTTTACATTAGACAATGCTATCAAGACAATAAATAAATACGTACTAGTTGTCAAAAACGCTAATATGGAAAAGTATGCATATATTAGTGAATAAGTGTGCATGTTTTGCTATTTTCATGACAGTAGCTTCCGGTGTAAACCCTAAAAGTATGTTCACACATCAATATTATCTAAATCAAAGCTCACTTTTTAATCACCCCGTTTACACAGGCAAATCTCAGATTATTAGCCGTCAAATTTGTTATGCTTGTTATCATGAACCAATTAGAACAAATTACTTTTTTCTTTTGCTTCATCTTGTCAGATCTTGTGCAGTTGGCTTGTTATTCTTACATATCAAGGAAAAGTTATGTTTCTTCTCTGTGCCACCGTGATAACGTTTTTCTGCTATATTGAGCAATATAAATATATTTTAAGTTAACATGTTATTAAAAATACCTTTACAAACTTCTTTTCCTTGCTAGCGTCCATTTTGTTTACTTTTACATTTGGCATTTCTCCTCTTTTTCGCAAACACAATCGATAAAACTAGGATGGACACCGAAAAGTTATCGGTTAAATCTGAGATTATTTTATAATTACAGATTAACAAGGGACGAATTTTATAATATGGCTCATTTCTTGTTCTAAATACAGATTAGGGTGTTAAGCTCGAAAATGAGGATAATCTACTTATATGTGAACCTTGTATAAGTAAAACAGCGATGGTAAGAAATTCGGCACGACAGATATGGTTTGACAGTGGGGGTCAATTCCCGTTCTGCGTTATCGTGAAGTGAAGTGAAAAGTCAAAAATTCAAACCGAAATAAGTGCGGTGTGCATTAAATAAATTTGTCAATATCACAAGCACTACTATTTTACACTTTTTTTTAATTAAATAAGACTAAGGCTCAATTTCAGATGGCCTACTTAAGTAGAGATTTACCTTGTTTATATGGCATCAAACGCGGTATCCAATTAACTCGTGTCAGCGTACTCCCTTGAAATGCAAGTGTTTATATGCAACACAAGAAATGAGTCGATCGAACACACTTTCAAACAGAGTTTATCCCGATGCAACCCTGTTAATACATGTGTCAATTCTTGAAAATAGTGAACATTGAGAAATAATAATTCCAGACTTAAACAGCCTTGTAAAAATTATCTAAGTTGTTAATTTTATAACAAAGGACGAATTCCGTGTTTATATGCACTCTTAACCCGATTCATCAACTCTTATCTCGCATTCAAAATGTGATTTATGGTGGCACGGTTAAAAGTTCCAATCCGATTAGAGAATGTGTTTACATATAACATGGTTTGACTTTAAGCTCAGTTTGAGGTCTATTCTGCGCTGGTAATAAACATTTTGTAACCGGTAAGTAAAGTTCCTGTCAATTTTTAAACCCTTTTCGCATTATGTGCTCTTGTAACCGGTAAATTTTGTTACTATCTCATAAGCTGGTAACAAAGTATTACCCCGTGAAATATGCAATGCCAGAATTTATTTATTATTTTAACTGCGTTACCAACGTACCCAGAATCGCGATGACAAGAACTGGTATAATTTTTTCGTAATAAAATTTTCCGGTTACAAAATATTCGGTAACGTGCAGAATTGATCTGTTAGTCTAGACTTAATTTCCGTAACTTAACTTAACTTAATATTTTGGCCAACCTGTTATATGAGAAATTGTGTTGGCGGTTAGTTAAAACTAAGTGATATCTTTATAATTCCGCTAACTAACATGGGGCCCACTGAAATATGTTGCTCTGTGGCTACGCCTCTGAATATTTTTACGTTTTCGCGTTATCGAATGTTCTTGTCCATTGCAAGTGGAAAACATCTGTCATTTTTGATTTTTTGCTTTGACCTGTCATTCGAGTTTTGCAGTCGCAGTCGCCACAGTATTTTTCTTTCATTTATTATTTTCGTAGGTGCTTTGTGGTTTGGTTTCGTACAATTTGAATTTCACCAATTATATTGCATTGCAAATTCTCTAAACAATTCAATATCGTTAAATAAATGCGCAGGACTCTAAGTGAAAGTGAAATTTAATAAAAATATGTACGAAAAGGTTATAAACTTTGAATTCAAAAGAAAGTGAAATGCCCAAAGTCGACGCGGTCAGAAGTCATTGAGCAAAGAAAAACGGCGCCATTTTAAGAATATAAATGCAGACGGATAAATGTGTATGTATGAAGGAGTCGAAGCAACGAATAACAGACAAAAGCAACAAAGGGAGAAAAGTGCCAGCAAATAGAAGGAAAAAGTGAAAAGTGAATTTTGAAGCCAATTTTTTCTTATGATTTTTAATTAGAATAACTAAGAAATTGTGTAAGCGTGTAATGTGCATAGAGTAGTGAACAAAATTAATAAGCATTTAGCGTAAGTGTATAGGCTGAAAAGAAAAAGGCAAAAATAAAACTGCAGCGCTCAGAGGAGAGAAAGAAAAGGAAAAATTGCAAAACGTGTAAGTGCACTAGATTACCAACTTTTATTATGGCTAGATTATAATAATTGTTGTATAAACTGAAAATATTCCAATGAATTCGCACTTTTAACTTTATTTACAGGAAAAAAACTTTTTTAAAATGCGTTGTTGAATGAGCTAAGTAGGCGCTTTGTGGTTTTTGTATGTGTGCGTTAACAGCCGTATGTATGCACTGGGTAACGGTGCTTGAAGTTGGCTAATTCCATGATTGGTTCATGGGCTAATTCCACTGACTATAGCTCACTAGCTGGTTGGTGTTTGGCTTGGTTGCGACGATGGTGGTTTGACCTACTTCATGCAATGGACTGACTACTGATGCAACCATAGCTGTTGATAGGGGGTAGAGGATTGAAGTTTTGAAACACGTACATACATATTTTGGAAATAAGACCATTCAATTAATTAATAATAGGTAATATTCAATTTTTATGTATTACAAATAGTTTAGCTTTTCACAATCAGTATATCGTCCCGAACGATAAGCTATACATGCACCCCATTTATTTTGGTTTCGCATTTGTTAGTAGCACTTACATATTTAGTTGCAGCTGCATTTTTTGGCATTTATCCTGCGTCATGCTTCAGTTATTCTAGTAGTTGGCGCAGGAAAACGCTTCCAAAACCCGCCCGTGATATGACACACTGGCAATTTAAACAAGATAGCATGTACTACCAAACTAAGCATTTATTTATGTTACTACTTGGCTCGTGCTTGTAAAATTGCTTGTATCAGCGGGAGTGACGGCTCGGCTAAAACCTTTGTTCAAAGCCGTTGGTGGTAAAATTATAAGTTTGTGCGTATGTATGTTCGTACATAAGTTGGTAGGCATGCATGTTGTCTTAGTCACGTCGCCCTTTGATGGTATATTTTGAAAAGTGATACCTATGTAAATGCATTTTGGAGGTATTTTTTCTTTTATGTACATTTCATACTTATGTATGGTTACTACAATATTTATGTACAGTGCACTCGCGAAAACTCGAACACACGATAACTAAAACGTTCGGAAACTTGAACATTTTTTCTACACCATTGACTAGTTCACAGGTTCTTAAACTTTTAAGATGATGGAACCCTTACTAAACACCACTAATTTTATGGAACCCCACATCAAATTACTAAAAATCAAAGGCATTGCAATTTATATATGAATAAAAACTTTTACTAGAAATAGTATACATACTTATACTTTTTACGAAGGTTTCAGATGATTTACCAAATGCCCAGTTATGTCATTTCACATTTCATTTGGCAATTCATCCCATTCCTTGTAGAAAGTTTTATACATATAACAAGAGGTCGAAAATATCCCTCAACACTTTGAAAGTGTCCCAAAATAACTGTCCCTATTTTAGAGAAAAAATAACCCACAAAACAGAACAGGTGGTTTATTTTTTGTAGATGTGTACTCCTCTGCGGGATAGGGTTATTTGCATATATTTTTCCGTTGCTGTTGGACACGAACACTTATCGCTGGAAGAGGAAAAACAAGTTGTGGTTGTTGATATAAGCAACGTTAGCGTCATGGTCATGCGGTGGCAGGGTAGCGTGCTTTTAAATCCTTGTTGATTTAACATCCGCTATCAATTAAGAAATATATTTGATTTGTGATTTGATTTGTTGACCAAATAAAAAATTAAATTTATTGGTGATTTGATTTGTCAACCAAATAAGAAATACAAATTTTTGATTTGATCGATCTTTCGATGATTTGGCGGATCTTTGTTTTTGTTTTTAACATTTTCTTCATCAATAAAATAAAATAGCTTATTTTCGGTGTATCATATTAAGAATGTATACGCTCTCTTCTTTATCATAAATGTTCCCACATGTATGTGTACGTATATGTCCTATAAAGAAATGCCTAACGCTTTGCTTCGACTTATTACGCCTACTAATATTTTTCAGTCTTACAATAACCCACAAATTAAGACACTTAAAAATAAAAGTCCCTGACAAAGTGTTTTTGCCCAAGGGACATTTTAGCAGTCGATAAATAACCCACAACGGAAAACACAAAGAGATCACACAGAGTTGTTGTTGTTGTCGTTGTTGTAGCGGCTACAACGACTCCGCCCAGATCGGCTGATATCTCAGTCGTCGTCGAGTTCCACTAACGGCAGCCCCAGGAAGCGTGCAGCCTCTATGGGGTCGGTCCATAAGGACGACGCCGTTAGGGTTGTGGGGTTTTCCGGGCTTGCGAAGAGATGTCTGGAGTCATTTGGCTCACAACAATATCACTGTAGCCCAATTTGGCTCACTTAGACTAGGTTCGCACAGAGAAACTTTTGTTGCTCGTTTTCGGCGATTTCTCTTTTGATGTTGCCCTTCGCGTTCACACAGATAAATTCTTTTGTGCACAATTGTTGTTGTCAACTGCGAACGGTCAACTAGAATTACTCAGACGAGCGAGAGCACAAAGCGTGTTGCCCGAGCACGAGCAACTCGGTGCCCTTCCCCCTTCCTCGTCTCCCCCTCTCCCACAAGTAAGGAGTTGCCGCGACAAAGGTTTCTCCGTCTGAACCTAGACTTACAACAAACAGATTTCGTAGAAGAACAACACGCGAAATGTTCACGGACAAAAATCGATCGACTATCAGTTGGCATACAACAACGTCCCTGTGGCTCAGTTCACCGACACAATCGGTTCAACATTCAGTTGGCTTACAATAGGGCCTTTATACATATACGTGCTATTATTACCAAAGAAATATTGCATGTAGCCATGACGTGCCCAAAAAAAATGACTTATCAGCGTTCTTGGAGACATTAATTGGCACATAAACCGTACAAAAATTTAAAAAAAACGAATTGGGCATCTTTTAATGCGGATTTATTGGGGTACTGTTTATTAATTTGTACAACGATTTTGGGTTGCTGTGCCCAAACGCGTGAATCGAGTCAAAAACCTTTTACACACACTTGTAGACAACAGTTCACGCTTTATTACAAAAATTTAATTTATTTAATCTGTATACCAATTTAACAATAATGTCGGTTATAAATATGGTATTTGTTGCAAATTTCCTAAATATATGTACACTGATTACTCTTATTCTGCCTTAAAGTAACCACTTAATATATACATTTTTATGTTTTTATTTACTTTACACATTACACTATTAGTTGTTAGTTGTTTTATTCCTTTAGTTGAAACTTATTCGGCGCCATGGGCGTAGCCAGGTAGGGGCAGGGGGGTGCTCGAGCCGCCCCCCCTAACTTTCAAATTTTCCTTATATATATATAAAATAGTACCCTGAAATGCCAGCTTAATAAGGTCGATCAGTTTTTAATCAGTTTTTGTAGACCATTTCATTCTAGTATAATGAAGTGCAAGTTTCAAGCTGCTATAAAATCCCGTTAATTTTTGGCATTTTTTTTTGCTGGCAATGTTCTCCATATAAAAGAAAATTGTCGTACATACCTTTGTATGGAAAAAACGTGAAACAAATTCAACAAAAAAAAAAATCATTTTTGTGAGCTGTAATACATAAAAGTACTGAGTTTACCAGCATTCAGAAATGATTCTACTTAATTTGAACTTTAAGTACAATACTTGTAGCCAGTAAAGTTGGCCATTCATTTGACGTAATTTCGGATTAATATATAAATTTGAATAAAGCGCTGCCAGCTTGAGAGATTTCTACACTAAGCATTGAAATGTTACCAACATGTGTACCAGAGATTGGAAAACGATGCTGTTTTTGTGACTTTAAACCTGCTCACATTTAAAACGGGGGATGAACGAACACCAGCACATAGCGTGCAGTGCTTGCAAATACAGCCACCGCAAGTGAACGATACTTATAACAGCTCATACTGATATCGACTTCGACCAGCAACCGCCGTATTTGATTGACTGCAGAAAGCACGATACTCCATTGGACGGTTGCCGAAAGCATAAGAGCTCATTTGGACGGTTGCCGAAAGCATGAGAGCTAATTTGGACGGTTGGCGAAGCAGTGTTGCCAGAGAAAAATTTCGTTTGGAGCTAAAACGGTCGAAAAAAAGAGCTAAAAAGAGCTAAATAATACTAATAGTAGCTAAAATATAGCTATATATTTTTGTTAACGTTGAACATTTATTGACGTAAGGTTGTTTTTACATTTTCGGCAATTTTAATAAAAAAAAACGAATTTTATAAGTTTAAGTGCTGAAAAAATCTTTTTTAACCCAAAATAAGGTGCATATATTTCGAATTCTTTGCTATGACTAAAGCTAAAGAGCTAAATCTAGCTCCAAGTGCACCAAACTGGCAACACTGTGGCGAAGGCAAGACGCCGCAGTTCATTTGTTGCAGAAGTCGTTTGACTTGTTGCTGAAAGCCATTTGATTTGTTGCTGAAAGCCATTTGACTTGTTGCCGGAAGCACGACGAATGTAGTAACAGGCTAACCTAATATTCACTCACGCCGCCAATTTACTGTAAAAAATTTCTCATGCACTTACAACTTGTATGGTACCAACCAGTACCAACCATGATAAAGTGTACTGGTACTGGTACTGGATAATAGTAAGGTAGAACCGCTGAGAGGATTCTTTCAAATTCTAGATGCGTACCAAACGCAAGCCGCGAATATTAAGCGCCACGGAGACAATCAAATAAATACGTCATACAAGTAAGAGAAACACAGTTTTTTTATTATAGTAATTTTTATTTATGTAGTTTAACAGCTTATTTAATAACTTATTTATTCCGTTAGTTTAACAAAGAAAAATACGGTCTTTAAAATGCGTGACCGGAATAGACCTGCCGAAAAGGTGAGGTTAAGTAACTGACAACATCTTGTTATTATTCCTCCATGCACAAACCCTTGTTAAATTGATAAACAATGTTAGAGAAAATGTTTAGTTTCAAATGATAAACAATGCTGATAATCAAATTGAGAAATACGATTTTCTCAAACGTTTGTAAATTTTTGTTCCAGTGTTTGTTGGGAAGCGGTGAATTAGCAAAAACTAACGGGACAAAAATCGATCGACATTCATTCACTGCTGCCTCGAGTTGGCAGGCATTTACTCCCACTAGAACTTGAAGGCAGATCTCCCAAAGTGAGGAATAAAAGAGTCCTCCCTTTGGCCTGATTACGGAGCAATAGGAGAGATTTGTCGATTTTGTTCTCCTTTATAATTCGCTTAGGAGTCAAATCGGAGATCTAAGTGAGCAACAAACGAATACTCCCAGAGGCATTATTTTGGAGTAATAAGCGATTTTTGTCGATTTTGTACTCGTTTAGGAGCATATAAAAGCAAAGTTTTGTTCATGCATTATATGGAAGAAAACGCGCAACACCCTCGACAAACAAATTCCAAAAAATCAACGGTAAATTTTAGCGACTTCAAACTTGCACTTTATTATACTAAAATTGAATGGCCAAAACTACAAATCTTGCTAGGAAATCTAATTTAAGAAATCAAAATTTTGTTTTTTTTTTTTAAGTTTTATTAGTTTTTGTCAACTGTGTGCGAGCTTTGAAACTTTTATTTATGTGGAATCTGATATAAGTCGACCCATATTTTAAATGAAAATTATTAACATTCAACAATTTTATAATGAGCTCGAGGCCATTTTTAAATGAAAAATTTATTGTGGAAAAGCAACAATAATTTGAAAAAATGGTAGAAGTGATAGCTATTTCGGAAATCACCACATTTCCTCATCAGACTTCTTTCAGTAGGATTCGAACCGACGATCNTCGAGCTCATTATAAAATTGTTGAATATAATTGTTAAATGGCCAAAAAATAACAAAAAACAGAAAATTATTAACAATAAATAAATAAAGGTAAGTTGCAAGTCATAGGGTAATCTGAAATTTTACCCATCTGCGACACGCCTTAACCGAATTCAATTGGGACCAAAATTTATATGTGATATCATCGACTATGGTAGGTAGTATCAATTTTGGGTATTAGATGAAAAAAAAATAATTTAATTTTTTGACTGTCCATAGAGGAATCTGAACTTTGCCCCCCTGTGCCACACGCCTTAGTCGTCTCCAATCGGAACCAAAATTGATATGTGATATCTTAGGCTATAGTAGCATCGACATAGGGGTTGAGGCTTAGGAAATCTATAATCTAGGATATAAAAGTTTGCTTCCTACAATTAAGGATCATTCTAATTTACATATTATCCATTTTCCAAAAAATATCACCGGTTTTTACCCCTATACTCTTTTATATAGTACATACCACGAAAAATCCAATCCAGCATGAATATTGCAAATACACAAGAATACATACATATGTATGTACATACATACATCCATAATTACATATGTACATTAAAACCAATTTTTCTTTAAATAGAGCTTTTGCATTACTAAAATATGAACAAATCGATAAATGAGTTAGGAGAAGAGAATGTTTTGGCCACACAATCGCAGGACGAGCAAAAGCAAACTGAGTCGGTTAGCGAAAATGAGGTAAGATACCCGATGAAAATTACTAACCTAAAATTCTTACAGTATGCTATTTATAATATTTTAGGAATCTGAATCGGTCACAGATCAGACGAGTAGCTCCTCATCTGAAACTACTAACACACAAAACTCGTTACCCAAGACTTCGAATTCCAAACGCAAATCTAATTCGACGTCTACGAAATCATCCTCTACAGTAACACAATTCAGCGTTGAACGTTCCGATGTGGATGGTTTACGCATGAAAATTTCTGCTATACGCCCATCTAATACTGTGTCTAATACTATTTCTAATACCAAACAACCTTCCCAAACTGCTGCGGCACCAAAAAATCAAGATTTCAGTGGAGAAAGTAGTGAAAAAACGAGAACTCAAATAAGCTCAGACAAGGATAGGGTGCTCTACAATAACAATAGTTTAACTAAGCCACTGACAGTTAAATTGAGTAACATAAAATTACAACAACATTCAACACAACCGGCGATTTCCTCGATAGAGTCAACGCGAGCACGGCCCACAACAGCAACTGCAGAACGCCAAACTTCCAGGAGTAGTGCCAACAAGATGTCAGTAGATGTGGTTCAACAGACTTTTGGAGCTGAATCAAGTGGCGTTACTGGCGCAAGTGAAAATACACACTTGGCTGAAACAAGCGCTATCGTAACATCTGTCGCGCCATCAGTTATAGCGGCACCCTCAATTGAGCTTCCACTGGCAAAATTTCTTCCGCAGGCACCGTGTTTGAGTGATGCCACTGCTGAGTCAGGATGTTCAGAGGCTACCACGACTACAATTGCAACCTGCGCCGAAAAGACTTTTTCTAAACGCGTTCGAGTAAAACGAAAAAAAGTAATTATAATATATTGCTAATGTTTAAATTATTCAAATTTGAAATCGATGCCCATTGCACGACTATTTTATGTATTTGCAGTAAAAATTATGAATATTTTAAAACAATAAGAATGTGCATATATGATTGCATTTATCGATTTGATATTTCATCTTTTTTCAACTTTTTCTAATTTATTTATTTATTTATTTATTTATTACAAGCTGAAGCTTGCAATTAAAATTATAAGCCTAGTAAAGAAAGCTATGGCTGCTATGGCCTTCAGCTTTTCTAATTGAAAAGCAATCTTTAATGTTGTTATATGTATATTATCTTATTTTTATTACTCTTATTCAGGCCCAATCGAAACAATCGCATGTTTACAAAAAGCCCGCTTTATCTGCAGCAGCTTCTGTCATAAAGTCGATACAAACACATCAACAACATAATTTTATGACGTACTCAACGGACTCCGAAGATGATGCGTCTATGCAAAAACAACAGCAACAACAAAAGCTTCAAAAACGTGCACCGCGCCTCCTCTTAACCGCTATAAATACAAATTCTACCAATGAGCCACAAATTAAACCACTGGCCATTAGCAGTGTTTCTGCGCTTCCAACTGGATCAGCAACTTTTAGTCACGGCAGTGATAATAGTGATAACGAGCTAAAATTGGATGATGTTGTGAATGCGGTGATTAAGCGAGTTGAAAGCGACGGCGATGATACACCAACCGGCCCCGAAGGATATCGTAAAACGCGAACCAAGCGATTACCACAATACCAGTCTACTTTGCTACAAGATTTCATGGAAAAGACTCAAATGCTAGGTAGCAGCAGTACTTCAACAACTGTGGAAGCACAAAATCTTGAATTGGATCAATCAAAAGAAACAAATTTATCAGCTCCCAAAAAAAGTAAAGTAACGTCTGACCTAATAGCCCATTTCAATTCTACGAACTCGCAAACGCACAGCATTACTTCTAGTGGAGCCGCCGTTGTCACTAATATTGTTAAGAAGAAACGCGGTAGGCCAAAAAAACCAACATTTACCCCTGCCTCGAATACCATACCATTAAATGCAGTTACTGGTACGCCTACGCCCGTTATTACTGCTACTTCCGCAGCAACAGCTGCAGCGGTTAGCTCTATTGCTATTAATATCAATGAGTCGGCTGACTCTGGTGTTATATCCACAACAAGCACAACCACCACCCAAAGCAGTACGTCCCCTTCGCCAAAGCTCTCTTGTGCTATTAGCAGTGGTAGTAGCAGTACATTGCGTTTGACTGCAACAACGCCGAGCCAAAAGCGACGTAATCGTACCTTGGAGCCATCTGAGAGTACGCGACAACCTTCAGTTTCGCCTTGCAAAAGTCAAACGCAGGATGGTAGTGGAAGTTGCAGCGCAAACTCTCCAAAACCTAAAATCGATATTGCATACTTGGACAAGCGGATGTATGCGGCCACGGAGCGCGTACTCTATCCACCACCACGCAATAAACGCCGTCAGTCGGTAAGCGCATCAAGCGTAATTCCTACAAATACACCTACGAATAAGAATGCTGGGAAATCACCTGCTACATCGACTGGTGGCAACACAATTGGCATTCCGGGCACACCCGTTTCAGCAAAGCCTCCAACAAAAGAAGAGCTTCAACTTGATCCAGTGTGGCGTAAAATCGATGTGAATAAAAAATTTCGACGACCCAGCGTAGGCGGTTATAAAAGCGATGGTGGTGGTGGCAATACGACAATATGTAGCAAAATACTTGCCGCAAAGAGTGGATATGTCTCGGATTATGGTTCGTTTCATGCGCGTGCTCCCCGCGATCACTCGGGTTACAAAAGCGATGTCAGCGGCAAAAGCCGCTACAGCGTGAAAAGCTGTGCGAGTCGGCGCAGCCGCGCTAAAAGCTGTGGCTATCGCAGTGATTATAAGGACGGTAAAGATGCTACGTCACTAAAATCAAAATATCGACGAAAACGACGTTCGATGCTAATGCGCGCGCATTCCAGGTCTGTAGGAAATTTGGCGACCAATTTGAACGACGTCGAAAAGGACATACTTCAACTGGCTGGCCTTTCCCTCGGCCAGAGTAGTGAAGAAAGCAATGAATATGTATGTAAACCTAACTTAGAGAGTCTGCCAACGACGAGTGCCTCTAAGAAATATGGTGAAATTAACCGATTCATCGCCACGGGTGAATACTTCGGTCGTGGTAGTAGCCACAGCACGCTCACAAGCAAGGGCAATCTATTTTCTGGCTCTTTGCATGACAACGCCGACGGCAGCGGTTCGCATGATGGCTATGGTTTCAGTCGCAAGCTATTGCTACAACGTAAGCATTCGTCTGTCGCTGTCGCTGGCGCTGCCCACGACATGTTGCTGCCACACGCTCATTCCTCGCGTAAAATTAAATCTCGACGCTCTTCTGTAGCCAGTTACTGTAGCTCCTACTATTCAACTATGTCGAAAGTTCGCAGGCGACGAAGGCGGAAAAGCTTTCTACGATTTCCTTCCTCCGGCAAAAGTGGCGCAATAATTGACTCGAAACTGCTTACCGAAATTGATATACTCACTAACACATTTAGCACACGTTGTCGTATACAAAGCGGTGCTGTAGGCGGCGAAAAGGCTACCAGCAGCAATAAAGATAAAGTACCTGCTGAAAGTGGTGGAGGCAAGATGCAGACCAGCAACTCTGCATCAATGAGCGGTAGCCTGGGAAAGCGTGAGCAGCGCGACAAGCGCTCGCTAAAAAAGCGCAAGATGAGCGAAAACCAAGAGCACGGGCTTTTGTCGGTCAGCGCTGGAGGAAACGGAAGTGGTGGCGGCTTTGGCGGCTCGACTATGGCGAGCGGCAGTGGTAGCGGGGCAAAACGACGGCACAAGAAAGCCAATAGTAGCTCTAGTCCAGACGACCACAAGTTGCCTCTGAAAAAGCGCCATTATTTATTGACACCAGGGGAAAAATCGACCGAAGCGGCCGCAGCAGCAGCAGTAGCAGCGAAACTTTTCGGCAGCACTGCCGTAGAGGCCTGGGCGGCTGCTGTTGCCTCGTCCAAATTGGCTTCTGCCGGCAAAGCGCAACACAGTCAGCAACAATTTGGCGCTCTCTGCGGTAGCACTGCATCGGTTTCGGTGGCTGGCAGCACACATAGTGGCAGCACAAAATCTTCAAAAACCGGCGTAACACCAAAAAAACGGCAGTTCACTCAACAGGAAGAAGGCAGGGAGGCCGCGGGCAACACATCGAAAGGCAACGGTAGCCATAACAGCAACAGCTCGCCTTTACGCATTGCCATCGACAATACTCTCAGTCAAAAGTTACTCGATATCAGTCCTTTATCAGTCGCGGGCAGTACAAAACAGAGCGATGTTGTGCACCGAAAGCGTTCCCGGCTCGAAGTGCTAGTTTCGAAAATTGTTGCGACCACCAGCAACACCCAAAGTCAAGCCGGTGGGAAGCAATCACCTACCACCATGCCTACCAAACCGAAACAAACGACGTCTGGCACGCATCTTAACCAACAACATTCGAATGGCACACCGCCGCCTGGTGTATTCGAACCTTCTGTGGCTTTAGAAATACAAATTCCACCAATAGTAAAATTAAGCGAGACTTCGAGTGGAGGAGTTTCGAGCGTACCGCCCGTAGTTACGAAATCGGAAGTAAACTCGCCACTTTTGCTGCAAGATTTGGCCTCGCCTGCCGTAGCAGCGTCCATGGCCAAGACCGAGAGTACATCAACGCGTGTGGTGGAAACGTTGCTGAGCAAAACTGGCGCTGCCAACTTAATGTTGAAACGTAAGCGCAAGAAAATCAATCGCACTGGCTTTCCAAACGTGCGTCGACGAAAAAAGAGAAATATTAGTGAGCAAATGTTGCTCGATATCGTGGAGAATGTGGTAGAGCGTACACTGCCGATGAAAAGACGTCCGCGAGTACACGTCAAGCAGAACACACAAACTCCTGCGGCACCCGTTCGGTCTAGTGAAAGTATCACTGCTGCACCTACTACTGCACCTGCTGCTACAAAAGCTCCCACTATACCAGCGGCTGTATTGGCCACCACTGAGAAACCCTGTGATCGCGTACCCGTCTCAGGTGAGGCCAGTGATAGTTTTCTCGAACGTGCCAATCGCACCCCACGGCTCTCTGTGGTGGCTTTGGAGCGCTTGCGAGGCACTCCAACACCGACAACTTCAGTGGCAGCTGCAACAGTTGCTGCGCCTACTCTGGTTTCAGCGGCATCAACGCCGAGTGAAGTAGTTGAGGAGCACAAAGAGAACTCGTTTTTGTCGCGCAAAGGTCGTGTAGGACGAAAACCCAAAAATATTGGTAATCCTACGAAGAGAGTAAATGAAGGACCGCAATGCACAAAAGGCGAGCAATCAGTTGATACATCAACAAAAGCAGCGGAACATGCGGAGATTGCAACACGCAAGAGCGTAAGGACATCCACGCCTAGCGCAGGTGTAGAACTTGCAGATGTAGTAACTTCCACTAAATTAGCCCCAGCTGGTCCTGCTACGCCCAAATCTACCAAACGAACGAAGGCAGTTGAGCCTGCTACGGAGGCTACAAAAATTAAACCGGCCGGTGGTGAACCAATTCCGCTTCTGGTCAACACTAACAATGCTTTACCACGAGCGCGTGGCCGCAAGTCGAAGTTAGCCGCAGCCGCAACCTTGACAACAACTGCTTCAAAGATCACGCAATTGACGTCCGATGAAAATCAAAAGAAGCTTAAAGCTGCAGTGCCAGAAAGGAACAAAGAGCCCTCCGCGCCGCTTGTGAAACAAACTAGGAAATCTGCAACCACAACGTCAAGCGTTCTGAAAACTTCAGAACATCCGGCTAGCTTTAGCAAATCAACCGTACACAAAATCATTACAGCAAAATCGCTGGAGGCAAAAGTTAAATTACCAGCTGGCATTGATCCAAACACGAATTTCAGCTGTAAAATTCGCCTCAAGCGTCCTAGTACAGCAAAATCACAGCTGGTGAACGCGCATCGCCAAAGTATGGATTCCAATGGGGATGGCAGCAGCATCAAGGACGTGCCGCAGTCTACGCCTGAGCAAATCGCTGTCGAAGCAGCCGCAAAAGACTCGAATATCGACTACCTCGAGCAGAATATTTTGCCGCGCAGCGAAACACCTTTCATTGAATCGGAAGCAGCTACAAGTGACACCAGCGATGAGAAATGTTCAACCACAACATCAACTAGTGCTAGTAACGTCAGTGCCAGTGCAGTAAGAAAAGTTGCACGCCTCAAGAAAAACTACTTGGTTGCTGGTCTCTTCTCGGATTATTTTAAGGCCTTGCATTCCACGATAGGTGCCAAGAAGGAGAAGAAGGATGCGGCGCATACACCAGTGGCCGTTGAGTTAGAATGCAGTGCTGAAAGTAATAACAATGTCAGCAGCAGCACCAGTGTCCCAGTAGCGCCTAGTCTGCCACCACCACCTTATTGTGAGCAATACTTTCGCCGCACGCAAGTGGATTTCGAACTACCCTACGATATTTGGTGGGCCTACACAAACTCCAAGTTACCTACAAGAATCACGGTGCCTTCGTGGAATTACCGCAAAATACGCACAAATATTTATGCGGATGCAGTACGTCCCAACTTGGCTGGCCTGGATCACCCGACCTGCAATTGCAAACCGGATCAGGGTTGTGGGGACAATTGTTTGAATCGCATGGTCTACACTGAATGTTCGCCTTCAAGTTGTCCGGCACGTGATAAATGTCGCAATCAAAAGATTCAGCGCCACGATGTAGCACCTGGTGTTGAGCGTTTCATGACCACCGATAAGGGTTGGGGTGTACGTACCAAACTGCCAATTAAGAAGGGCACTTACATACTTGAGTATGTCGGCGAGGTGGTTACCGAGCGCGAATTCAAGGATCGGATGGGTACCATCTACCTGAACGACACGCATCACTATTGTCTTCATTTGGATGGCGGTTTGGTTATCGATGGTCATCGTATGGGCAGTGATGGGCGTTTTGTGAATCACTCGTGCCAACCGAATTGCGAGATGCAAAAATGGTCAGTGAATGGTTTGTCGCGCATGGCGCTCTTCGCTAAGCGCAACATTGAGCCGGGTGAAGAGATATCGTATGACTACAATTTTTCACTTTTCAATCCGTCGGAGGGTCAACCGTGCCGTTGCAACACACCGCAGTGCAGGGGCGTAATAGGCGGTAAATCCCAACGTGTTAAACCGCTGCCAATCGAAGCTAAGGTACATAAGTGGCTAAGATGTTGCAAGCGAACTTTTTTTTATTTATTTTAGATTTAATTCTAAAAATTGTACTCCTTTTTATGTTCATCGCGTCTAGCCCGCCGAGCCAGCACAAGAAGACGCGCCCAGTTGCCGCCAACGTAAGCGTAAAGCGCATAAAAATATCGAGCGAATTCTTTCGAAAGATGTAGTGGTCGCACGTGTGCAGCAGATTTCGGAAAAGGAAAAGAAGTTGGTCAAACAACATGGCATATTTTTGGTGCGCAACTTTGAAAAGGTAAGCTTCAGCATCACTGTAACCACGTATAATTAAATTGCAAGCTTTGTTTTTACTATTTGTCTGCAGATACGCCGCTGCAAAGCACGGCGATCTGCAAATTCCACTAGTGAGCCAAAACTGAATGGGATTTCCATCACGCCGCCAACTACGCCCATTACAAGCTGTTCGCCTACAGTTACAAATACCGTTGCTGCCATCACAACTCGCCGGTCATCTACTCCACCGTCGCTGGCTGCGCAAATTTCAGCGCTGCGCTCGCCACGCAGCATAAAAACTCGCGGTCTTACCCATGCCGTGCAGGACCCGGAGGTGGAGAAAATGGCTAAAATAGCAGTGATTTTACGTGATATTTGCGCGTTTTTAGAAATGCTAAAAGATCCCAAAAATGAGAAGCAGACGCTGGCTACTTTGGCGCTTACGAATGCCGCACCTTCTGCTAACAAAGTCGGCGGTGGTGACGCTGGTGGGATTAGCGATAGCGCTAGCAGTAGCAATGTCTGTGGTACTAGCAAAAAAAAGCGAGCATTGAAAGCGTCACAAAAGTATACAGCAATTAGTTTGAAAATGGTGCAAAGTAACGTCGAGCAAGGCTACTACAAACTACCCTCAGAGTTCAATGCAGACATGCAAAAAGTATTTACAGCAGCGCAAGATCACGTGACGAAGGGTGGACGCCAGGAGGCAGCATTGAAGGAGCTTATTACAGCTTATGAACGCATAAAACAGGAGTCCTATGCGCGTTTGCTGGAAATCGTCGGCGGTGATGAAACTATTTTGATGGGCTTCTGTGATCGCAACATATCAACTTCATCACCAAAGGTGAAAGAAGAAAATCCCAAAGTGCTACCATATGTTGCCGGCATGCCGCATCATGCTGCAGTTGGCGATACCACCACATCTATTATAACGCCCACTACTTCGGGTGAGGATATAATACGTTGCATATGTGGCTTATACAAAGACGAGGGTCTGATGATACAATGTGCACGTTGTATGGTTTGGCAGCATACTGAATGCACCAAAGCGGACGTAAACGCCGACAACTATCTCTGCGAGCGTTGCGAGCCACGCATTGTAGACCGTGAAATACCGCTGGACGATTACACGGAAGAGGGCCATCGCTACTATTTGACATTGATGCGCGGCGATCTACATGTGCGACAAAGTGATGCTGTTTATGTTTTGCGCGATATTCCTGTTAAAGATGCGTCGGGCAGCGTGGTGCCGACGCAGAAGCATACCTATGAAACTATTGGTAATATTGACTATAATGAATGTGACATATTTCGTGTGGAGCGCTTGTGGAAAAATGAGGAGGGCAAACGTTTTATTTTTGGACATCATTTTTTGCGGCCGCATGAGACATTCCATGAACCGTCGCGTCGATTCTATCCCAATGAAGTGGTGCGTGTGCCGCTCTATGAAATCGTGCCAATCGAACTTGTTATCGGACGTTGTTGGGTGCTGGATCGCACGACTTTTTGCAAAGGCCGGCCTGTGGAGTGTACCGATGAGAAGCATTGTTACATTTGTGAGCTGCGGGTGGACAAAACGGCGCGTTTCTTCTCGAAGGCAAGGGTCAATTACCCAACTTGTACAAAAACCTATGCATTTAGGAAGTTTCCGGAAAAACGAAAAATTTCCAAAAGCTATGCGGTAAGTACAGTGGTTGATCTTAGAGTATAAAATAAAACGTGCTATCTCAAAAAACTTTTCAAGAACGCCCTATTTCAGAATTTAGGAGTGTTCGCTATGCAAAAAATGTGTACAAGTTGGTACCAATTGTTACCAAATCGTGTTCGTTTAGCCAAAAACCCAGTAAAGCTTGCAAGGAGAGAGCACAATTTTGACATTTCATTTGGAGGGGAAGTTGCAAATTCGTGCTGGGAAAATTTTTGCCAGTAAGAATTTGCAAGCAGGATTGTGACACACGGTTGCATTTTTGTCAACATTAATTTCAATCAACGAGCTCGTTAAATTTAAAAATGAACAATCTTGTTGCGATTTACTAATGAAAGAAGTATGTAAATATTCGTTTATTCAATTAATTTAATTAATTCCAAACATTTGAAAGGTACTCGGCTAAAAAAGCTTTATTCGTAATCGGAACGCACTCGACACCACTGTCGATATAGGAAATCCGACAGTGACTTGCACAATGAAATTGAAGCGTATGTTCAAGAAAGTCAGAATAAGAAGAAATATACGTATAGGTCCTGTTTTGGTTTCCACCTGAAATAATTAAAAAAATTTATTATGCTCGAAATGCAGCCGTGGACGCCAGCTGGTTGTTGTTGTTGTTGTTGTAGCAGCATACAAATTCCCCAAAGACTTTTTGGGGAGTGTTGCTGGAGTGACAGTCCTTGGCCAGATATAAATCTGGGTCGTTCCGGTTACGTAGACCCGACTGTCGTGGGAACGTGTAGACCCGACTGTCGTGGGAACGTAGTGTAGCTGGTAGTGTAGCTTGCTAATGTTTGCTAATTCCTGTTTGCGCAAAACTTAGTAATTTTCTCTCTTTGGGAGAGTAAGGTACCTTGTTCTCTGAATTTTGTTACTGGCCAATTCTTACTGGCAGTTGCATAGCGAACACTCCTTTTGATTGAAAAACACCCTATCTCAGAATTCGGTTCTAAAACGCGCTATCTTTCTTCAAAATGTATTGAAAATGTGCTGATATAGGGCGTTTTTGAATCGGCAGCTAAGATAAGGCGTTTTTGAAATGAATTCTGAAATAGGGCGTTCTTGAAAAGTTTTTTGAGATAGGGCGTTTTCGAACTGGCTGCCGAGATAGGCCGATCTTCCACTCAGCAATCGAAATAAAAAAATTAATTCCTAAAATATAAATAATATGTTCACAGCCGCATGATGTTGATCCGGCTTTATTGAAACCGAAACGACAAAAGACTGATATCGAAACGGAAACGAATACGAGAACCTCAGCCACTAGATCTGTGACGCCTGTCCCACCTACTAGTGCAACAGAGGAGCCGCAGGCAAGTGCAGCAGCTAGCAGACCGAATTCGAATAAAACTCCGCAAAGTGTTGGCCGCAAACGTCGCCATAGTAGCAGCCCAGCCACAGTGCATTTGATTTGTCCAATACCACCGAGTGTGCAGGTATGAAATAAAGGGTGTGTTCAGAAATGCATCAAGTAAAACTATCAGTCACTTTTATTTCTAAACTATAACTGATGAAAATGCTGACTTACGTGGTTGCGTATATTGGATATTTCCATCAATTATAGTTTAGAAATAACACAGACTGTTGCTTTATCTTGATGCATTTCTGAACACACTCAAACTTGCTTCTCATAAATGCTAAAACACATTTTTATAACATCTTTTCAGACTATCAAACAGAAACGTACCCGTTTGGAAACTGTACTCAAGGCTATGAAACTGAGATGGAAGAATGCTCATGGGGTTGGCACAGAACAGCCCATTGATTTATCATATTTACTCTCTGGACGTGGTGCGAGGCAGCGTAAGACACAAGTGCCAGCTGCTAACAATTCCGCAGCTGCATCATCTACGTCACTAACAAGCACGACTTCATCAACGTCAAAAGCGTCGACCTAACGTCTGGTGCATAAAATTGGTTCGAAGTGGCAGGAAGCCTATGAACTATATATTACAACATAGATTTAATTTAATAAAATAAGAAAAATGCCCCAATCTGAATGATAATGAGCAAATGTATAAATGTAAACTAACACGAAACACACACAGCACAACTTGCGATCAATATTAAATATCTTATACATATATTATATAAATAGCAACTTAATATTTATAATTAACGCCTATTGATACAGTACATACATACTTATATGTACATGTATGCCTATGTACTATACGCATTGAATCGCCACATTCGTATCAAATTAACTTACAAAAGCATGGTCATTCTACATGGAATTTGTAAGCTTATTGAACTACTTGTTATTTTCTGTTTTTGAATTTCATTAATACAATTTTAGCGCACGCTTAGGCTATTATTATAATTATTAAAATTGGTAGAGATTTAAGTTGTTTATTTATCAAATGTAAACCGAATCGACCAGTCGATTTTAGCAATTACCATTTTTTCTTATATCGAATGCTGTATTGGAGTGAAATTATTTATTTTTAACTGACTTATTTTCATTATTTTGTTTTAGTTACATCTTTGAATAATCTCGAACTTAAATTCTAACTCTAGGGATTTTGTTTTTAGTTATAACTATCCATTCGGTTTATGAATTGTTTTATTGCTCTTATTAGTTGTTAACAGCACATAACTAATTTTTATAAAAATATATCATAACAAATGCCTTTTTTGCAAACTACTAACTGCTTGTCTATTTTTAGATCATGGAAGTTTCTCGTTTAAACTTGTTTTCCTTCCATAATATTTGTTGTTAAACTATTGTAAAAAAAAAACAAAAATGGATTATTTCTCAAAATTAAAAAAAAATATATATATATTTTTTCATCAGAAATTCTGAAATTGCGTTTTTTTATGGAAAAATTTGCTGTGGTGTACAAATAAATTGAATTTTGCTGTGCCAAATACCAAGTAAAAGTTTGACAGTTGAAAAAACAAACAAACGCAAGTGCGAAAGCTCTGTTTTTGTGTGTTGCAGAAATTGTTAAAATTTATTTTTGATTTATAACTTGCAAGAAACGAGAGTTATGCTCACAGAGAGCGAAATAAAGAAATAGTAAAGAAACGCAAAACTAGCAGNTTTTATGGAAAAATTTGCTGTGGTGTACAAATAAATTGAATTTTGCTGTGCCAAATACCAAGTAAAAGTTTGACAGTTGAAAAAACAAACAAACGCAAGTGCGAAAGCTCTGTTTTTGTGTGTTGCAGAAATTGTTAAAATTTATTTTTGATTTATAACTTGCAAGAAACGAGAGTTATGCTCACAGAGAGCGAAATAAAGAAATAGTAAAGAAACGCAAAACTAGCAGAAACTAGCAAGTAAAAAGCTGATCGATGTATTTGACTATTGGAAATATTTGGCCCGAATTTTTGTTTGTCCATTTTGACAGCTGCTAGTTCCTGCTAGTAAAAATTGTACCAGCAGGAATTAGCAGGAGCAAAAATTAAGAGCGTAAGAACGAGAGAGAGCTGCTAGTTTTTTGGGTTAAGAACCGCTCTCCAGCAGAAATTAGTGATAATTATCTGAAACATAGCTTTTATTACCGCCAAGCATATGTATACATAATTGCATTCCCTAACTCGCAAGAACTTACAGGAATTTACCAGAAAGCGTTCCCGTACTCGGTTCTCTGGCTTCTTTTGCCTTTTGACAGTTTTACAGGTTTTAACCCCCAGAAAAGTTGGGGAACGCAACTCATGTGTGTATACATGTTTATAAGCTGTCAAAATTTTACCTATTTCATTTCTTTAGGGCCGGTTGTTCAATGTCTGATTAGCACTAATCGGAGGTAGAAATTATATCCCGGGATCCCGTGGGCTTGATCCCGGGGTTTCAGGACTCAAAAAAGGGCTCGGGATTCCCGGGGTTCAGGATCCGTAATCCGGTGCTAGTTGCCTTAATTACAACAAAACGAAAAATTGTTTCAAGAATTTTTATTTAAATTAATTTTTTAGTAATCTTTTCTTAAAATAAATGGAGTCTTTCAACATAACAAAAAACTTCAAAACAAATGTTTTTTATTAAGTGGTTTTCTACCAAAAAAAAATAATTTCTGTAAAAAATAAGTTGTTGCGCTCATGATAAAAACATTACAAGGTAAATTCATTCTCTCATTTCGTCGGCCATGATTTTTTTCTGACGTTTGCCAACATTTTAAAATCATATAAAATTGAAAATAAAAAAATTAAATTGCTCACAATTGTTGTTTGAGATTGAAAATGAGAATGTGTGTGTGAGTTTGAGTTTTGATTTTAAAATTATATTGTTGGCAAACGTCAGACTGCCTCTCAATGGTTTTACCTTGTTACGTTTTTATCATGGTTGCGCTAATAAATTTGTGAAAGTATTAGCAAATTTCAGTGCATCTAAAGTTTCTAATGCGTTGTTTACTTTTACTTTAGAATTGTCAAAATCAGTAAATCCCAAGTAGCGGTTTCTGGAACGTGCAACATTTGTTCGCTACATCGTGATGTGATGAAAAGAAAAGCTGGCAGCTCTCCGCAAGATTACAGAAATCTTTCAAAATATGTTCAAAAAATATCCTGATATGGAAGGAACTGCTTTACACTGTCAAGGAAAAAAATTGCCGAAGCTCAACGCAATTTTTAGAAACTTCAATCTTGCACTTTTTACACTAAAATTCATTTCTTTTTAGATTCTTGCAGAATTTTTTTTTAATTTTTGTACAAAGTTTGATCCAAAACTCGAGATCTGCCACAGTTTGAAATCTACCACATTTTTTCCAGATTCTACCACACAATTTTGAAAGTCCAAATACAAGATCACGTAATAACGCGACGTTGTATTTGTAACTGGTTTCGAGAAAAAAGTTTGCGAAAGCGGGTTCGTCAGATGAGCGTTTGGTTACATCACAAGCACCACTATTTTACACTTTTATTTAAGTAAACAAGAGTTAATTCAACATGACAACACATTTTCAAACATTTTATTGCATCATTTTACCTAAATTGTGCGTTTAAAGTGGCTGACAATAATTTTGGTTTTCGTTGTTTTCTTTGCGTTGTTTACTTTTTGCTCGTTTTCCAGTGAAACAAGATGGCGTAGAACCCGCTACAAAAAATCGACTTTTTTAACTCTCTTGTTCTTACCTGATCTTGTGTCTTTCGTTCATGAAAATTCATGGTCCTTCTCATTATCAACCCTAATCAGATTGTACCCCAACCCCCACCCCCGGCGCCCGCATGAGGAGTACACAAAAAGGTTTATTACTCCATATACGAAGTCCGATCACTGGTTATTACCCCAGCTGTGAACTAGGAATATCAGTGGCAAAAATACATCGATGTTTTTCTTTGATTCGATGCATCGAAATGTACATCAATATTTTTCGATGCATCGAAGGGCATAGGATTTTTCATATAATGTTTCACAACAAAATTGTAAAAAATTTAAAATAAATTACTGCGACTGTGCTAATTATGTTTCTAACGGAACTTCTTGCAGCCATTTAAATTTTTTGGCCATAGTCACCTCTTTTTTTTTAACAATTTTAAAACTGGAATGACGGTTCAATGTACCGTAGATGTCAGCTTTCAAAAAACATCGATACATGACTATTTATACATCGAGTGGAAAATTTTCGATGCATCGAAGCAAAACATCGATATTTTCGATGCATCGATGATTTTCCGATTGTTCCTTCTGTGAACTTTTTCCTGCGTGTACAAATTGTATGGAATTTTTGCAAATTTTCATATAAATTTTATGTAGCGCAAACTATTAGTTATCAACGGTAGTTAGAAGATACTTAAGTTGAAAAAAAAACAGTGCCCAAATAGTAACAGCAGTAGTGCAACTGTGTGGCAATTTATCGTGTTGTGCATTGAAGGCTGGCTACTGCCTTGCAGTGGGGAAAGTATACCACGTTCCAGGAATTTAAGAACTGCACGGAGGGATAAAAATGGGCAAATTTACGCATATTTTACAGCGTGAGTTTCCAGCCATTGACAATGAGCTAAAGGATTATGTGGAGGGTGAGTTTGTCACATTCTGAAGAGAAGTTAGATCCATCGACAAATTCGCATTTCAGGTGTACTATGTGGTAGTTTGGAAGACTTTGAGTCATGCGATGATATATATGAGGCCGTGGGTGATATACTGCAAAGCATTGATATGGAAAAGACAGAGGATGATATAAGGTTAGTTGCAAAACGAAAATTGGGAGTTACTTTAATAATAAACTTTTTTTCTTGTAGAGAACTCTGCGATCAATTTTATAATATCATCAAAAAAAATACTAAAAATGAGACACGTAAAGTATTAAATGCACCCGTCAATATCGCCGAAATGGCAAAAGAGATGGAAAATGTTGATAAAAATATGCAAAGCATATGGCTTAATTCAAAGGACGGTGGATCGGTAAAATATTTTTTCAATATAATATTCAATATAATAAAAACCATAACATGCATGTGCATAATTTCTTTTAAATGCAGAAGGTAAATAGTAAGAAACTAGAGAAGGCCGAAGCAAAGCTACAGCAAAAGCAAGAAAAACGGTCTGACGTGGGAAAATCAGCCGTAGCCGCGCCCGTCAAGCTGCAAACTGCAACAGCTTCACAAGTAATGAGCAAGAAAAATACTAAAATGGAACAAAAGGGTACCAATCGTTCGATGGACATTAAAATCGAGAACTTCGATTTGGCTTTTGGTGACAAGTATGTACATAACCAGGGAACGGATTTAATGGAAATTACCTTTTTTTCTGCAAAAGAGTCAGAATATATTCCATTAACAATGTCCACGATTTAGCTTTCCCTGATTCCATATATATATATTTGATTTTGGATATGAATGTTTTAAACGTTCCATATTTAAATTGGGACCACTTGTATCAACTAACGTCAACGGACGTTTAGTACATTCAAGGCTTTTCTTCGCGAAAATCGAATAAAAATGCTGCCAGAAAACTTCAAAATGCATCTTGTGGTCCAATGTTACTATGTACAACAATAGAGATTAAAGTTTTGTGAATTAAAAACTAGAAAAGAGAAAATAGTTAAAGATTTGAAGCATACATTTTTCATATAATGAATTTTTCTCTTTTGACTTGTAAAATAAACATCCTTAAAATAAATTCTTTCTTTAGTTCCCTTTGCCAATTTGCCACTTCAAGTGCCTTTTCCTGCCTAAAAGTTATTTTATTTTGCCTTTTTTTTTATAGATCTTTAGGTCCTAAAAATCCGTTCCCTGTACATAACCCACCCTCTTGAATGCCAACCAGCAAGTAGATATATTTCATTATTTATTCGCAGGGTTCTGTTGCAAAATGCAAACTTGTTGTTATCGTGCGGCCGGCGCTATGGTCTAGTCGGCCGTAATGGTTTGGGTAAAACCACCCTGCTTCGCATGATATCTGATCGTCAATTGGCCATTCCCTCACACATTAGCGTGCTTCATGTCGAACAGGAAGTAGTAGGCAATGATACTAAAGCCGTTGATAGTGTTTTGGAATGTGATTTAGAGCGTAATCGCCTATTGACACGCGAAAAAGAAATACTTGCCACACTAAATAGCGGTGTACAGGATACGAAATTAAGTTCCGAATTGAATGAAGTGTACGCACAATTGCAAAATATTGAAGCTGACAAAGCGGTGGCACGTGCTTCTGTTATATTACGTGGTTTGGGTTTTGACGCCGATATGCAGCAAAGACCAACTAGATCTTTCTCTGGCGGCTGGCGTATGCGTTTGGCTTTAGCACGTGCGCTCTTCTCCAAACCCGATTTACTATTGCTCGATGAACCGACAAACATGTTGGATATTAAGGCTATTATTTGGCTGGAAAATTACCTTCAGACTTGGCCGACAACGCTTTTAGTTGTTTCTCACGATCGTAACTTTTTGGAAACTGTACCAACGGATATCATACATCTACATTCCCAGGCACTGGAAGCTTACAAGTGAGTTAATGAATACAGGTTTGCCAATGTAATTGCTATTCGGCAACTAATATTAAAAATTTCATGTAGAGGTAATTATGAGCAGTTTGAAAAGACTAAAAACGAAAAGATGAAGTCCCAGCGGCGCGAATATGAGGCACAAATGGCACATCGTGCGCACGTCCAAGAATTCATCGACCGCTTTCGTTACAACGCTAACCGCGCTTCATCCGTGCAGTCAAAAATTAAAATGTTGGAAAAACTGTAAGTCTATAAAATATAAGTGTTAGGCTAAGTCGTATTGCTAGCTTTAAACTCTGTGTAGGTTTAATCAGTCCATTAATTTGTACATTCAACTTCCAATTTCAGCCCCGAATTGAAACCTGTTGAGAAAGAAATCGAAGTTAAACTGAAATTCCCTGATGTTGAACCTTTAAATCCACCGGTATTAGCTTTATCCGAAATCGAATTTAGATATAAAGACACAGATCCATTGCCCGTTTTTAAAAATGTGAATTTATCAGCTACCTCCGATTCTAGAATTTGTATAGTAAGTTGAAATGTGATCTAATTACATATATATAAATATCTTTGACTTCTACGAATTTTGTATGCATACATTCGTTGTTTTAGGTAGGTGAAAACGGTGCTGGTAAAACAACATTGCTCAAAATCATTGTTGGTCAATTGACCACCATACATGGCAACATCATTTCGCATCGGGGTCTTCGTATTGGTTACTTTGCGCAACATCACGTCGATCATTTGAATATGAATACCACCTGTGTGGGCGTTTTGGCCGAACTCTTCCAAGGACGGCCGGATGAAGAATACCGACGACAATTGGGCAGTTTTGGCATATCAGGGCAGTTGGCTTTGCAGAGCATTGCCAGTTTATCGGGAGGACAGAAATCGCGTGTAGCTCTTGCGAAAATGTGCATGGGTATTGTGTACTAAAATAATTGAAATAAATCACTAGTTATCGGAATTTTGTTTTTTTAGCCGATCCTAACTTTTTGGTGCTTGATGAACCTACAAATCACTTGGATATTGAGACCATTGATGCCTTAGGAAGAGCGATTAATGCATTTAAGGTATTGCTAAGCCTCGAATGTTAGGCTGAACTATTATGTCATCTGATATTTCGTACCAAATATTTTCGCTACAAAAATGTATTCAATTTTTTTATTAAAACAACATTTTTCTCTTCATAGGGTGGCGTCATTTTAGTATCTCACGACGAACGTCTTATCAAGGTCGTTTGCAAGGAGCTTTGGGTTTGCGGCAATCGTACTGTACGCGCTATGGAAGGTGGTTTGGATGAATACAAACGTGAAGTTTACAAAGAAATTGAAGCGGCGAATAGTTAAATTGAATTTTAGTGTAAAATTGTATTTTGTATTCATTTCATTATACTTGTAATTTATGCTCGTGCACTGGCGAAGTAAATACATACATTGATATTTTACAACTGCTTATAAATTATTAAAATGCATCTATATGAAAAAATAAAATAAAAAGCAGTAGTCGCTTTAAATTATCTCTTTTGTTTTTATTACTTTTGTATGTTTGATCTTTCGTGGTGTGCTGAAGTGATTGTCATTGTCTGTTTCCCCTGCTCGTTTTGGCAACGTATTACCGGTCATCGGAAAGTCGTTGGTTTTTGTTGAAAAATATTATGTAAAGTTGCTGAAGTGACGCTCCTAGGTCAGATAGAAATCTGAGCCGTCTGTCGTTGGAACATTTGATTTATTGACGTCAATTTATAAGGTGACTTCTTGAATCCTCGCGCTGATATTTTTGCTGCCGTCTTGCAGCTATGTGAGCGATCGAATCTATGTAGCCTTAAATAAAAATTTTCTGATTGCTTACATGCTAAAATGATTAATTCATTCATTACAATGTTATCCTTTCCACCGTTTTATTTATATTACCCCACCTAATAAGCGGTAACTTTGAGGTACCTTACACTATTTTTAATCAGTTAAATCAGCTGCTGAAATGCTAAGTGCAGTATCATATTATATATATATTCATATAATAATTGAAAATTCATTTTAACGCGAAAGTTGTTTTAGNTCATATTATATATGTATATATTCATATAATAATTGAAAATTCATTTTAACGCGAAAGTTGTTTTAGAGCACTCTACATTCGCTTCTTGAACAACATTCAAATATACAGTCAGTCAATAAAGTTTAGGTCCAGCGAATTTTTTACAATACCGGCAACTATTTTTTAGATATTTTACTTTTCGCAAATTTTTTATAAAAATATGATTAATTCTACAAACAAACCCCAACAATGAGAGTTCCAAAAACTTCGTCATACTTGCACTTTATTATACTAAAATTTAATTGGCAAAAAAACTGCATACTCAGCTTTTTTTTNGATAATTAATCCTACATTTTTTCATTATACTTTTTAACATTAAAAACGCTTATTCATGCTGCTGATATGATACTTGTGAATTGATAATTTTACAAAAAGAAAAATTAAACGAAACGCCGACTGCGTTTGTGGGGCTCCGCTGCGACAGCCGGTGTCGTGAC
>NW_016157970.1:131016-177178 GCF_001687245.7 Rhagoletis zephyria
CTTAAATAAAAATTTTCTGATTGCTTACATGCTAAAATGATTAATTCATTCATTACAATGTTATCCTTTCCACCGTTTTATTTATATTACCCCACCTAATAAGCGGTAACTTTGAGGTACCTTACACTATTTTTAATCAGTTAAATCAGCTGCTGAAATGCTAAGTGCAGTATCATATTATATATATATTCATATAATAATTGAAAATTCATTTTAACGCGAAAGTTGTTTTAGAGCACTCTACATTCGCTTCTTGAACAACATTCAAATATACAGTCAGTCAATAAAGTTTAGGTCCAGCGAATTTTTTACAATACCGGCAACTATTTTTTAGATATTTTACTTTTCGCAAATTTTTTATAAAAATATGATTAATTCTACAAACAAACCCCAACAATGAGAGTTCCAAAAACTTCGTCATACTTGCACTTTATTATACTAAAATTTAATTGGCAAAAAAACTGCATACTCAGCTTTTTTTTAGAGAACGTAAATAAAAAGCGCAATATTTGAATGCAATTTTGCAGAATTTTCTTTAATTTTGCACAAGGTTTGGAGCGCTGACTTTTGGGGTTTTTTTGGAGAATTAATTAAACATATTTTTACAAAAAATTTGCAAAAAATCAAATTTTTAATAGTTGCCAGTCGTGTAAAAAAATCGCTGTACCTAAACTTTATTGACTGACTGTAATTGAAAACGAAACTTAAAACCACCTTAAGACTTGCTAATGCCAATGACACCGCAACCCAGACGAGCGCCTGCATTGCCAGTTGACTTGCTCAATTCGTGACCGCCTTTGCCCAAGTCATCGGGATCAGCGTGCACAACAATAGTGCGTCCGACAATGCTGTTGGGACCGAAAAGTGTAATCTGACTGTCGGTAATTTCGACCTTAAGGAAAATGAAAAAATTTAAATAAAAAATTAAGATATTTGTGTTATTAAATAATACACAAACCTTAGTTGGACCATTACCAGGGGCCTCAATGTTACCCAAATCACCTAAATGACGATTTTCGTCGGTTGGAGCGCCATGCTCTTTGCCAGCTGGATTGAAATGGGGACCAGCCGATGTGCAGCCATTGGTGTTATCTCCAAATTCGTGCACATGGAAGCCATGTTGACCCTTGGAGAGACCCAACACCTCGCCTGTTACTTTTACCGGAGAATTGGCATCCTAAAAATAATGCACGTAAATAAACATTTTGTAACTTGTGTATGCATTCAAATGATTGTCGCAGAGTACATATTATGTATATATTATAATATGAAGACCTACATTCCTACATACATATGTACATATGTGTATCGAGTTAATGTTTGATAAAAAATACTTCTGCACATATGTGTACTTACATACAATGTGTCGAAAGGTTCTTTTCTTATATGCATACATAATAGAAGCAGCTCCATAAACTTTTAAGGTTTTACGCGTCGCTAACGATTGGAATAAATTAGCATTCATTATCATTAAAAAAAAGCTGGTCAACGTAAAAAGCAATATATGTATTACAAATTTCACAATATACTCCTCAATTTGATAACAAGCTCTGCTATCTCATTTAATATTAACATTGAACATACCAATGTAAATATGTATATAGGTAGTTACTTTACACATTGGCGAACTACGGCACACGGCACCCAACAATCGGATAATTAATCCTACATTTTTTCATTATACTTTTTAACATTAAAAACGCTTATTCATGCTGCTGATATGATACTTGTGAATTGATAATTTTACAAAAAGAAAAATTAAACGAAACGCCGACTGCGTTTGTGGGGCTCCGCTGCGACAGCCGGTGTCGTGACCTTGGACCCCAATAGAATCAAAGAAGTCCAAATCAATTTGTACGCTTCTCTTACCTGCTGTTCGAAGAAAACGGTGCCCTTCGCATCTCCGTTTATTACACATACAGCTTTAGCAGGCATTTTTAAAGATTTATGTTTTTTTTATTCTGATGAAAATACTTTCCTCCTGTAGGGTGAATTTAAATGCGACAAATTATAAAGTCGATTGAAGAGCGAACGGATCAGATGCAAATCGAACAGTGCACTTCACGAAAACCTGCTGAAATAAATGGCCGCCGTATGCAGGGTTGCATTGTAAACGCATTCACAAGAGCTGCGGAAGTGTAAAACAGGAAGTTGTGAACTTTAACAGTTACATGAAGAAGACTACGGAAAGGGGACCTATTTTACTGAAGCTTTCTTATGAATTGCACACCGTCTTCAAAAGAGTCACAACTCAAAATTTGACATTTTTGAGATTATGCGCTAAAACTGTACACAGGGCTTTTATTTACCTTTCAGCAAAAGCAGGAGCAAATTTTGTGTTATAATTTGTACAAAAAAAAAACCTAAGGTAAAGTCGCCCTTGCCCATATGATTATCATGTGNAAACGAAACGCCGACTGCGTTTGTGGGGCTCCGCTGCGACAGCCGGTGTCGTGACATTGGACCCCAATAGAATCAAAGAAGTCCAAATCAATTTGTACGCTTCTCTTACCTGCTGTTCGAAGAAAACGGTGCCCTTCGCATCTCCGTTTATTACACATACAGCTTTAGCAGGCATTTTTAAAGATTTATGTTTTTTTTATTCTGATGAAAATACTTTCCTCCTGTAGGGTGAATTTAAATGCGACAAATTATAAAGTCGATTGAAGAGCGAACGGATCAGATGCAAATCGAACAGTGCACTTCACGAAAACCTGCTGAAATAAATGGCCGCCGTATGCAGGGTTGCATTGTAAACGCATTCACAAGAGCTGCGGAAGTGTAAAACAGGAAGTTGTGAACTTTAACAGTTACATGAAGAAGACTACGGAAAGGGGACCTATTTTACTGAAGCTTTCTTATGAATTGCACACCGTCTTCAAAAGAGTCACAACTCAAAATTTGACATTTTTGAGATTATGCGCTAAAACTGTACACAGGGCTTTTATTTACCTTTCAGCAAAAGCAGGAGCAAATTTTGTGTTATAATTTGTACAAAAAAAAAACCTAAGGTAAAGTCGCCCTTGCCCATATGATTATCATGTGCTAAGAAAGTTTTTGCGTTTTCTGACAAACGTAGTATTCCATTTTGACGTTAGTTTTTTTTAATTCAACAGTTTTAAAAATCAATAGTTAACGCTACTATTTCAATACAAAATGGCGGAATTTGCCCAACCAATTACGATTTTCTATGAATCCGTTATTAATAACGATGAAGTTAAGGAATTTAACTTTGATGAAAATAATAAGCTGCTGTTAATACGACAAAACGAGCGCATATGGGCGGTTGGAGCAACATGACTGCATGAGGGAGCTCCCTTGATAAAATGAGTTTTGGGTCGTGAACGAATACGTTGCTCAAGACATGGCGCCTGCTTCAATAAATGAGGATTTACCGGGACTTATATTTGTTACCAACATACCCGGTTGAAATTGGCACAGAGAGGCGCAAGTCCGCGCCAGACATATAGACCTCAATAAAATCGATCGTACCATAGATATGGTAGCTTACCAAAAGTCAAATGAACGCCTCTTTCTGCTTGGAGGTGGTGGACCAGAGTCGGCGCCATGTGCAGAAACATTACGTCAAGAAGTGTACACCGGTAGCATAGTGATGTCTTTCGCGAGGAATATTTGCCCTATGACCATACCATCTTATCCAAAGTTAGGGAATTCGAAATTGATGATATTTATTTACGTAAATCTGCATTTTATGAGAAAAATCATATCAAAATCTTGTTAAGTGTGGAGGCAACGAAATTGGATACAAATAAAAAAAAAAGTTACCTGGTGAAGAAATTACATAATAGAAATGTCTTCACTACTACTACACCAGAGTGAAGTCAGGAAGTTCTTAAATTTTATATTGAAAAATAGTAAACTGCTAAAGAAAAATTAATTTTTTTACAGATTGTTTTAATTTGTCCCCATAAATATTCCTTGGAACCGACTTTTGGCGATAAAATCGTACCGGAATGACTCGAGTTTTATCCGACCAGGGGCGGTTGTTTCGGCGATCTAACCCCGTTTAGGACGGCGAAATCCCTCAAAAGTTGTACGGCGATAGGGCTACATCTGTAGCTCGTTTCTGTAACAATTCTCTACCAAGGCGAATTGAGATATGAATTCGCCGCCCTGTTCTCTACTGCTAATTAGTAGGTGAGAGTGACGTATTTTCTCTACTAGTAGAGAAATAATCGGTAGAGAAAAGTTACAGAAACGGGCTACTGCTTCTCTCTCAGCGGTTTCATTGATACAGATATGAAATTGGGGACACTTGTGCCCGATATATATGTAGGTGGCGACATTACCAACGCACCAGTACTTACCGATGCCAAGCAAGGTATGCCCGTTGAACATTATCAAGTTGCACAATATCATGGACATATATCTGGTAATATAGCAGAGCTGCGTACTGTGCCCAAGTTTACCGCCTTTGTTTTCGGTATACAGTATTTGCAAATTGGATATGGTTCGCGCCATGATGTCTTTTACGGTGATTTGAAGCGTATTGCATATCTGTGTTTTCTTTTGTTTATGTGCTTGAATAAAGGTATCTATAGAAAAAACACAAACTATTATTTGACTAGTATTTTGGGTACGCAAATTACTAGATTAACAAACTAGGCAATATGAATTTTTTGTATTTTTTTAAAAAATTAATTGATTTAGTGATAAGTTTCTAATAATATTTGCTAACAGCCAGCTAGCTCTAGCTCTGTTCCACATAAAATATAAGAATTCGCCAGGATCCCGAAGAAAACTTCATCAAGTTAAAACAACATATTTTACATTGATATTGTAAAGAATGAGGAATACACAGAGATTATCTATATTCTTTGTATTTTTTCTCAATACACATTTTGTCCAAACATTGAAATGGAGTTTTCTTTATTATTATTATAATAGAAATAAAGTGCAATCATCATTATACATATCTTTATCATAAATTTGTTTGTTGGGGTTTTGTTTGTTTGCTTGCTTGCTTTATAATTAAAATTTTTGTTATTAGTTGTAATTTGTTTTTCTAGATTTAGGTTCGATATAATTGTAGGTATGTAGAGATAGGTAATTAATTCTTTTGCTTCCTTTTCAGTTGCCACACAACGATGATTTATTAATTTTTTGCTTCGCTTTGCTTTTCCTTGCCTATTTTGATGTTGCTTTTGTATCCACCATTCCATGCTTCCTGCTTCCAAACATGCTGCTTTATTTTTAGCTTGTATATTTATTATTACTTGTATATTAAATTATTATTATTTCCACCATTTAAAATGTACTACTTTCATATGCTTGCTTGTTTACAATTTCTTAAAATTGTTTTTTATTTTTGTTTTGATTTTTTTGTGTGTATTTAGCTTTTTTTCAACTTTTAAGTAGTTAATTTGTTTTCTTTTTTTCTTGTTTTGTCCCTCTTTTTCATACTAAGTAGTTTAATATAGCATCATCAAGCATATTGAATTCGTCCAGGGTACACAAGTACATCTACAATTTTGATAATCGTTTAACGAATAAATCATTACAACAAATATTAAAGCAATAAAGGGTGATTTGTATATTCATATTTCAGAGAGAATAAAAACGATAAAACAATTACTTTTTTGTTTACATATTTCGCTTGTTAAATTCAATATACCGATGGTGTAGTAATGAAGATTTATCATTGTTTGTTGTCTTCCTGTTTGTTCCACAAGTTTTGTTGTGATATTAATATTTCATTCGCATGAAGCAATTCGCCATCAACAGTTTTTGCAATGTTTGTATCTATCTGTTTTTGTATGTATATGTTTCAGTGTCTTTTGCTCTGCGCTGTGCCACTGCTGTGTTTAGTGTTTTCACGTTTTTAGCCCAATTCAGAAAGGTATTAATATTTTTTTAGGTGACACTAAGGTAACACTTGCAGTCAATTTAATTAAGGTGAGACGGTTTTTGATCAAAACATAGAATTCTTAAAAAATACCAAATGCGCTATTAGCTATTTAAATACAAATAAAAGCTTGATAAAAGGTATCAATATGCTTGTTTTTTGCATGTGCTTTTAAAATATACCGTGAGCGAAAAGCAATAGGCGGAACCGTTTGAAAATTATTACCTATTCATGAATTGGGCATTGTGTATAACAAATTGGTTTTACATTTAAAATAAATGTTTGTATGTATGTATGTATGTATGTATATATGTAAAGTATGCATTTGAGAGCGCACGGGTATTTTGTGGCGGCAATTGTTTGTCAATAGTTAATGTTATCATTGTTTTGTTTTATGTTGAATTTGCTTATTTACTTGCAAACATTAGAAGAAACGGAAACGGCAACAGCAACACATCAGAGTACTTCGGAAATGTATTTGGGGCGTTTGGCAGCATCACTAGAGCCACCACCATTACCACTACTGCCACCACCACCACCAATACTGCCACATTCATCGCCCGATTCCATATTTCCACTGTAGTCAGTGGGCATTTCCTCATATATGATGTCAGGATGCAACGTTTGCACTTGCTGCTGTTGCTGCTGCTGCTGTTGTGCGCCAGCTGCCATTGCATGATTGCGTTTGAGTGCAATCAAGGCGCCAACACCATTTCCACTGCTATTGCCAATATTGCCAGCTCCACTCTCATTGTGCAACTGCTGCTGCTGTTGATGTTGTTGTCCACCGGTTATAGCTGAATTTTGATTTGAAACATAGTATGGGCTTCCGCTACTACTGAAACGTATTGAAATCGAGTAGCAATTGAGAGTTAGTCATATTGAATAAAAGGTGGAAAAATAAGTTTAATTAATGGGTCGATTACGGATGGCAACTGAGTTTAAGCTGCGTAGCAAATTGAAGAAAGGATATTAGAGATGGTAACTGGCAACTAAAACTGCTATACCGGCAACTGCATTTTTGTTGTTGCCGAGGAAATTTTTTTGAGAAAAACTAAATTTTCTCTGATGCGTTCGCAGTGTTGATTTTACAACACATGATGACAGTTTATATATTACGAAATAGACTTCATCTCGGATTGCGCTGCTTTCCATAACCGACCCATGAAATAATATTAAGGGATAATGTAAGCTTGGTGCTAACTTTCGTAAAATGCTTCAAACCGTAAAACTGTGTTTTCTTAAAAAAAAAAATCTATTTACGCTTACTAGAATTTTTCATAAATATAATTTTTTTTTGGCGGCCACCGAAGTCGAGTGGTTAGAGGTGTGCAGTAGACAATAGAGCTAGTTTAAACTTAGATTACGTAATTTGCGTTTATATTGAACAGCTGGCTGGCATTTGATTAGATACCAAAGTCTCAATTCAGGGCTCGAATCGTAACATCCGTTCACGGATCGAAAACGATACGAAAGAAAATACGTGATACGTCAGGCAGTATAAGCTGAATGGGACAAAGAGTGCGTTCACGTGTGTCATAATCCGAAAAAATGTGTTTTTACGGGACGAGTAGTACGATATCGCATGTGACGATTAGAGACCTGGATTAGACCGCGGTTGCCCGGGTGGACATATATTTGTAGCAATTAAAGTTTAAAGTTTAGAATAGACTGATGCCTTTGGGAAAGTAATTGGCTACCGTGGTGTACATGTACCGTAGGATATAAGGTCTGCCTCCCATAATATACCAGCTAGCTTTCTGGAAAATATTTAAGCTCATTTGAATTACATTTCTATCTCTTTTTTAATTACCAAATACTTGGTGAAAGAAATTAAGGTCGTTGCGGCAGTGTTGATATTCGCATTGCACTCCTTTCTTAGTCAGAATAACTGTTCTCTGAACAATGAACATTATGAAATTATTGGATAATATCTCAAGTAGTTCATCTACTAATAAACGCCATAACATTGGGGAGAGTACACCGGGGAAAACCTTGTTTACGTGACCAGGACGACCCAGATATTCCTAAAAATCTAACTCTTAAATAATCTCTTTGTCGTAGGTGGTTAGGACTGACCCATATTATTTTAGAATATTTATGCTTTACTAAAATTACGCTAAGAAACTTCCACACAACAAAGTTAGCACCGAGTTGCTTCTTACGAGATAACCTCAATTACAAGAGAAATATTCGACATACAAATAATAACTTAAAAAAATGGCAATAATTTAGAAGCGCCATAATTGATGATTTCGAATTAAGCAAACCCAAAAACCAAAATTCAAAATATTAAAAATAAAACAAAAAATTTACTTGTATTGATTGTGGGAATTGTTAGCCGCCGAATGGTGCATATTCTGAGTTGTATTGTTGTACATAAGATCTGCAATGCAACGCACATTATTTTTGTTATTATACTAAAAGAAAAACAAACGCGCTATCGCTTGCTTGTAGACTTATTACCACCATCGGCAGCGCGCTGCTCGATTGACATGCCAGGCGAGCCAGGGGCCGATTGCAGAACGAAATCCTGTAAAGGTGAACTCTCACGCGAATTGTCTGTAAAGTAATTTGAATAATTAATTATTATATAAAGAATATATGCATGCATACCCATATGACTCGGTGAGACCGGTGCCGAACGCGGCATGCCATATGATGGGCGAAAACCTTGGCTGCTGCGCTGACGGCGTTTCTTGTAGCTGTGATCAATCAATTTGGCGCCACTATCGGGATCAATGCGCCAAAAACTGCCCTTCCCCGGCTCATCTTGAGAGCGTGCCACTTTAATGAAATACCTATCGAACATGTGCAAAAATGATTTAGTGAATATATGTATTTGTTAAATAGGTTTATTTATATTTACACACCTATTCAAGCTGAGATTATGGCGAATAGAGTTCTGCCAACCTTTGTTAGTTTCCTTACGATAGTACGGATAATGCTTTACAATGAATGAATAAATGCCCGATAGTGTCAATTGTTTATCCGGTGCTGCTGATATAGCTTGTACAATCAACTGAGCATAGCTATATGGTGGCTTCTCATTGTGGTTGTAGCTAGCTGTCGATGGTGTTTGGAATAGATCTTGCTGTAATGAGAATGAGGCAAAGGCAGTAAAAGAAACATAGGTTAATGTTTATACAAATGTGTATTGTGTTTGTGTCATAGAAAAATGTTTACGTTTTGCAAATTGTTGTTGCTATAATTATTGTAGTTGGCTTGGTTCTGATGAAAACCTTGACGCGGGCTGGCTGGGCAACTATTAGCAGCACTTATTGTACCTGTGGTATAATTAAAAAAGAGAGATGTTTGTATTAGTAATGCAATGGCTAAATGTGATGGAAAAAAGCTCAACTTAAGAGAATGCTGTTAAAATTTTAAATAATTAGTAAAGTGAACTACTTTTAAGAGAAGGATTTAATCGAATTATGTAATAAATAATAGGCAGTATGTAAACACACGCGCCATGGTAAAAATTACAGTAGATCCACGGTAAAAAATTTCCATGTATCCAAGATAAAAAATGGATTCACGGTGATTTTGGAAGTGCGCGAATAACTGCTTTTTTAACCGAAGAAAATTACCGTGGATGCAAAGTTATCTATTTCTTGAGGAAACTTTAATTTAAATACCTCCGATTTTAGGGGTAAAATTGGAACCGTTGGAAAGCTGGAGACCCCACCGCCCTCTTTTTCAAAGGTGCGGGGACCTCTAGTTTTTAAGAAATTTAATACCAATTTTTTTTTTCTCGTAACGACACTATAGTGCTGTTCTAGATCTTGTGCATATGCTCTTGCAATTACATATTCGTTGCTTTTGGCAATGCACAACAATAAGATGCACACGGTTGCCATGACAACAAGCATAAAATTTTCAAATGCAATTTCCTCTGTAAATCCAAGACCATTTCCACAACATCATGCACAGTCCTTACATAAGACATTAAAACCCTTACTCTGCAGAATTCTCCTTTCTGCATAACCTCGCTCTTTACCTTTAGAAATTACCGTGGATGTACCGCAATTTTTTACCGTGAATCTACGGTAATTTTCACCGTGGATCTCCCTCTCTACGGTAATTCTTTTATCGTAGATATACGGTAATTTTTTACTGTGGATCTGCGGTAATTTTTTGGCGTAGATTTGCGGTAAATAGACACTTCCTAAATAATAATAACAGAGGCCACCAAAGAAATAGGTTATGTACACGTTTACCAGCGTATGTATGTAGATCATTTGGTGTGACAAAAAAATAAAAAAATAAATCTAATTAATGAGAAAAGGTCAATTAACTTGTAGTAATTTGACTACGCTACGTCTCCCTCCATTTTTTTTTAAGATTGTAAGTTAATAATAAGACTGAGATTCTCATGCATACATATCGTCACCAGAAATGCAAAATGACGTAACAAACATTATCGTTGAAATGCAAAACGTTATAACTAATAAAAAATTCAAAATTAACTTCTTGATTTATATGATGGATTACATGGAATTACAACTATCCACATCATTTTATGAAGAAATAAATAAAATATTATTCACCACTTTTTCCATTTCATTTACGATGTTGTTACGTCTATTTGCATTTCAGGTGCCGATATGCACTTATTCGTAAAATTTTCGATAAACGCATTACTCTTAAAAAATTCATGTATGTACACAAGTATGTGTTTAAATACATATTTACAAGTGTACTTCCCAGTAATTGAAAAATCAACTAAGCATTTGTGAATCGCGACCTAAATACATATTTATGTACATATCGTTACCTTAATATAGAAAGGCCTGAAATACAAAAAGGCGTAACTAAGTAAAAATCGAAAATTCCCTTTTTGATTGATTACGATGCATTTCATCGAATAATAAGTTCCCATATCATTTGGAGCTATAAAATTTAGTCGGTTAAAGCTTTTTTGCACTTCAGCGACTATATGAGTTAGTATATAAGTACATATATATGTATGTACATATGTACACACTTACGTGCAGCGCCCTTTCCGTATAATTTAACACGCAATAAAATCATACCCTCTTCTACCAAGCACCTGATATTACAAAATTTCTAAATTTAATTTAGATCAATGTGAAACTGTGAACAAGTAAATAACGCAGAGATAAATAATTACGCATTAGTGTACGCAAATCGTGCAAATTTTACATTATAGCACACACACACATGTACAATTATTGTATTTACATTCGTGTAGTGTTTTGTCTTTTGTTTTGTTCCAATTCGTTTTTGCGGCGGACATGCAAAGCGCCGCTTTTGTTTCCAATTTCACTGTTTTTGTATATTCATTTGTTTACACTACATTAAGTGCAGCGTACCTAATAACGTTAGTATGCAATAAATAATAGCAAAACAAAAATAGAGGGGCACAAAGTTAAATAAAGACAATTGCAACTTTACTAAAACATAATAAAAAAATGAAGCTACGCAGTGCGCGTTTGCAACAACTTATGTATAGGACAATAATTGTCTTCTCTCAGTGTATGCATGCACGTGTGCACACCATTTGCTTGTTAGTCTAACAGAGACAGTACAAATTCCACTTGCCAGTTGGTGATAAATATGGGCTCTTCTGCTCCTTCTTCGGTATGGATATCTTTAGTGGCGAGTACACATTTGAATTATCCATGTGCGGCAGCAAGTGAGTCGACGACGACACCGCATTTGAGGACACATGGTGTTGCTGATGATGAGAGCCATGTGTTGACGCATGCGCTGAAGAACCAGTCACCGCATGTGGATGATGATGATGATCATCGGGTGGCGCAGGCGAAATAATAAATTGAGCAGGGCCGCCACCTCCACCACCACTAACGCCAGTGCTATTGTGTAGGACAGCTATATTTTGATGGCTGTTGTTATGATACGGAACGGATGTGCCACTGCTGGTCGAGCTATTTAGAGCGTCGGCACTTGAAGTGCTACCGCGTACAAAACTTTCGAATTGTATGCGTATCTCGGTGCTAGGGAAGCGAAAGTAACAGCTGAAAAAGAGTAAAATGGATTTATTAATAAGCTTGATTATGTGGTTGTCTGAAGATCATAAAATCTCTATTTATATATATATACTCCTTATGCCGGATCCTCACAGGGCATTAAATGATTGGGCTTTGCATCATTACTTTTGTAAGAATAGCCATTTAGTATGTATAAAACCCAGCACTTTTGCTCGATTTGTTCAAATAAATCTAAGTGAAATTTAAGAAAACGCAGTTACTTATTTTCAATGCATACAGCCCAATGATTCGAATCCTTTTTTGTAGTAGCCGCTACAACAACAACAACATGAAAATTGGGAATTAAAAAATTCCTTTCATTATGTTAACAAAAATTGCCATTTCCATGCGGCATTTTTCTTAGTCAATTTTTTTTTAGTCATTTCAATGCCTAATGGAAATTCAGTATAATAAGTATTAAGTATAAGCAGTCCCGTAACTGTGTTCAACTATAATGTATTTTGTAAAAATTATGGCCCCTATTATGGTTCACAACCCAACTTAGTTGAGTTGTGTTTGATACAACTGTATACAACTCAACTATTTATTGCTATTGCCGTTCACAACTGTTTTCAGTTGACTGTAGCCATCGAAAAAGTAGGAAATTTGATACAATTTTGATATTTTAATAATATTATGTTATTTTGTTGATATTAAAAAAATTAAAAGCAAAAAATATAAATCGGTTACGAATTATGTTTTACCGATGAGCCCGAAGATGTTGGTGACAGACAACTACGTTTTTAAAGTTGAGTTGGGTTGTGTCCCACAATACCAATTTACAACTTACAACTCAACTATCATCAAAGTTGTGAATCATAATAGGGGCCTATGTAATTTTTTAAATAAAGCTTCCGACTTATCTCTATGTTGGCTTATGTTTAGTTGAAAGAAAAAGAAACCAAATATTTATTAAATTTGTGGAGTCATATATGGGCAGAGCTCGAAAGTGTTTGAATTTCATACTTGCAACACTTGCTAATGAATTCGCAAAAGATTAAATTTTTTTGTTTTCCCGCCCTTAAAAATTACGAATACAGGAAAAACTCATGCCTCAACATTAAAAAACTAAGTTGACCAAACTTACCTGTTAGGCAATCTCAATGGATCAGCATTGCGTCGCTGCAAGAAGTCATCAACGAAAATGCCATTTTTACTTAGACACTGCACGAAGAAGTCACGTGCATTTCCATCGTAAAGAACTTGAAAATGCTTTCGCGACACCAAATTGTTCTCGGCGACATGAAAGTGCACGTGTGATGTGGACGAGTTTCGTCCGATAATAGTTATAGGCTCAAGGATGTATAGCAATTCCTGGTCGTATTTTAGAAACCCGAGCGCATTGTCTGGTGCCGTTGAAACGTCAGTGCCGCTACCACCCGAATTAGTGGTGTTGCTGTTGCCGTCGGAGGCATTGGCAGGTGGGTGATTGGTAATCAATGTTGTTGGTGCACTGATTGAACCATCGTTCGCTCCGCCGACACCACTATTGGCTGTACTGCTGCTACTAGCTGCAGGACCTACCGAATTGGTGTTGGCGTTAGAGGATGATGTTGTATTCATGGCCTCCAGGGCAGAGCTATTATTATGGTTGTTATTACTGGTGTTGCTAGTATTGTTGCTGTTACTATTATTGTTATTGGTTAGTGCCGCACCACTGCCATGATGCAATTGGAGCATATCCTTGGCGATAGCAACAGTGGCAGCGTCGACGGGAACGGCTGCTGCTGCTGAACTGATTGTATTTGAGGTGGGCGGGGTAATGTTTGTGCTACGAGCGTTGTTAATATTGATATTACTGTTGTTACTATTGATAGTATTTGTGTTAGTTGCCGGGCCGGATAGAGAACCGTCGTCCACTTGCTGAGTAGTATGTGGTTGTTGTTGGTGGGGGTAGAATTCCATTTGTATGCGGCGCCTTTTTTTCCAATCCTGCCCTTTTGCTACACTTTTTTCCAATGAAAAATGTGTTAGCACTGCACGTCAAATACGGTTGATTGCGTTATAGTGCGTTTGTTTTCCTATTACATATGCATGTACTCTTTATTTTTAATCTAAACAAATTACTGCTTTTTCTAAAAGACTCCTTGTATGTAACAAAAAATATACATATACTAATTTTTCACTTGCACGCTTTGCCACACTATTCACATTCGGCCACTGTCCCGTGTTGCTAATATTAACACTTTTTTCGTCGGAATAATTAAAACTCAAGGTTTTTTTCTTTTTTTGCTTTCAAAAGATTTTTCCAAATACGAAATGTTTTCCGCACGCTTTGCGCACTTCTCTTTTCAATACATCCGATCGATCCTGCTCCGTTTGCAGTTCACCTCCCCTTCTCTATTTATTCCACTTTATTTTTTGGCTCTGCCGTTCGTTGGCTGGCAGCTATGGTTATGGCTACACAGCTCTGGCTCCGTTGGCTAATGGCTGATTGCTATGTTGTTTTTGTGGTTTTTGTTTTTCTTACGGATGTTGTTGTTTTCCCTGCCGATGTTGTTGTACGATGTGTTGTACAGGGCAAAACTGCGAACGAGAAAAATAATCGAGAAAAACACCAACTATGAAAAAGCACAAAACGAAGCAAAGGCAAAAACACACACATGTATCGCCATTGGAAAAATAAAAGCCGCTTCAATGTTGGGGAGCAACAGCGCGCTAGCCCCAATAACTTTACTGAAATTTAACAAACCCAAAATGATTAAATACTCTATACTTACCACGAAAGCAATTTTTTCAACTATATTTGGCTAATTTTATTTCGCCACACGCGTGTTTACAAACAAAATTCTGAACCGAAATCGAAAATGAAGAACTGAAAATTCTGCACAAAACACGTTTCTTCTACCAACGAGAAGACGGCAACACAGGGTGTGTTATATATCTGACAGTTGGTAGTACTGCGCCGAATACACACGCAAATGACATCTGCAGAACTTTTATAGAGCGGAAGGGAACAGCTCGTTGTTGGGGGGAAGAGGTAACTAGAATAAATACAAATACCAGTGCACGCAACATAACGAGCGCGGGTTTGTAAATATATACGCAAGTGTCATGCGGGGTAGGGTGGTGGAGGCGATGAATAGCAATTACCCAACGCGCATTTTAGTTTCAATTGAGGGTAAGTTCTAAGCTATAGAAATGCATTCTATAATTTCCAAGGTACATACTTTCTTAGCATGGCGCAATAATCAGGTGAAGTAATAAAACAGCTTTCTCGCTTTAGGTTCTATCATTCGGCTATCTTATGCAAATTTGTAAAGGAAAATTTTCAAATAAGATTGTGTAAAAATGAACAAAAAAAAATTATTTCACGCTCTTGTTCCTAGTATAATTTCACTATGCTTTCTGACTGCCCTTAAAATACCAGGAAAAATACGAGTTCACTTAACATCGGTATCTCCACGCTAATGACAAAACTCAAAGGCTGACTATACTATGCCGCAGATTTATTTTAAGCTCTTTAATGATGAAAATGTTTATTTTGTGTTTTAGACGCAGTAATTTTGAAAATAGTCACGATACATTTTTTCACTGTTTTAAATCGGCTAATGATCTAAATCATGCAGATGAGATAAAAGACCTCGGCGTAGTGTTTGATGATCGATTTTCTTTCAATAAACACATTAGCTATGTAACTGCAAAGGCGTATTCTGTTCCACGATTTGTAAGACGCAATGCCTCAAAATTCTCGGATCCTTATACATTCAAGTTACTGTATTCGTAATTTGTTCGGTCACATCTCGAATATGCGGTTTTTATTTGGAGGCCGTATAATCAGAATGCTATAAACAGAGTTGAACGTGTTCAAAAAAATTTTCTCAAGTTTGCCCTTCGCTGTTGGAACTTTTCAGACCCCGTCATATTCTTCACGTCTCATGCTTTTGAATCTCAAGTCTCTAGAAAGTTCCAGGTCTGTCTTGTGCCTTTCGTTTACATATATATAATGGTATTGTTGATTGTCCGTTTTTGTTAGAGAGGACCAGATTTAATGTCCCCAGGCGATCCCTTAGAAATTTCCTTCCTGTTATTATAAAACCATAGACTAAATAAATAAATAAATAAATAGGGCGGTAAACTGTAGGTACATATTGCACACCATATTCAAAAGGGGTACAACTCAAAAATTAGATCCGAATATCTGCTTGTGCGCTGACGACGTTTAAAAATTTACTGTTACACACTATGCATTGTTCTCATTCTGCAATTTCAAAAATTTCAAGTGTCAATTCATAAACGCAACAGAAAGTAGCGTGTCGGTTTGATTTCGATAGCAACTGCGTAAGCGCATTCGTAACCGCGATGGAATTATATCAGGTGAAATAATTAGAGCCAAAAAAAGTTTTTGACACTGCCTTATTTGTAAATTTGCCTATAAAATTTGACTATTAGGCAACCGAATGTCCGAAAATAAAGAAATAAAGCTGTTTTATTACTTCATCTGTTTATTGCGCCATGCTCGTAACGCCTTCGTTTGTAATAGCCCCCATACAAATACACGTAAACAATTTAGTTGACGAATTTGCCGGCGAACGCATGTTGTGTACCTTCTATTTTGTTTTACGATGAGGAGTGTTATATGTGTGTACATATCTTTAAAATGCAAGAAAGGAATACAAACTCCTTAAGAATGAACCGTTGAAAACTTACCGTATCAAAGTAAAATTAAACTTTAACTATTTATTTTCGCACTCACACTTTAAACTCATTAATTTAAGAGTACATACAAATACGTATACCATATACATGTTTTATAAGCCAAACACAGTTACTAAATGTTTTTTTGCACGATATGTACTTGCATGTGTACATGCCACTTTTCACATATGGCCAACATATTGTGTAAAGGCAAATTACATTAGTTTGTAGATCCACGTACATACGAATAGAAATGTTTATATTCTCATCGGACGTACAGACAGAATCGTTTGTGCTTGGTTTATTTCGATATCAAAGGACGTAAATTTAAATAGTTAATTAAATACTGTGAATTTGACAGACAGATTCAATTACATGTGTATCGAAACAGTCAAATTTACAGTTTGAAATACATATCGTGTAAGAAAACTTTAAGTAAACATTGCCCACCATTTTTGCTTGGTGGGTTACTTCCGACAGCATTGCCAATTCTGCTTATTTATTCCGATTGTTAAATTGGACAGAAAGAAAAGTGGAATAACTTCGCAGCTCTAGCTCTAAAAGAGGGCATAATGGCTGAGTTACCGGAAAATTTACAAATTGTAAAGACAGAAGGACCCCAATTACCGGAAACGGAAGTACAACCGCGTCGGCTTATTAAGGAGCGCCTGAATTTACACGTGAAACGTCGACTCCAACAAGAACAGGAACCGCAGGCACAAACGCAGCAGCAATTACAAAAAATTACTCACCCTTCTGGGAATATAGCCCGAGAAACTGTCGCTATTACAGCGCCCCAACAATCGCCCAAATCAGCGAATGTAAACGTGAATTTGACCGAAAACGACGTCACTGCCTCGACATCAACATCGAAAAGGAAAGAGAAACAACAACAGAAAGAACCAGTCAAAACACGAAGACCCTATCAAAAGCGTGTGGACAAAAACACCACCAAAATACAAACACAAACGCAAATAATTGAAGATGGCGGAAAAGGTCGCAAAACCAAACGTCATAAGCAGCAGGGAACATTTTTTGCTGCAGGGCCGAGTGGCAACGCCGGTGTATTATGTTTATCGCCCGGCGTTGAAGAAGGCAGCGCTGGCGGCGGTGATGAAGTGGATGGTCGAGATATGTATTCACGAGATAAAGAGAAGTGTCCCGATATTTTAGGTATGGTGTTGAGCGGCAAAAAGCGTTCCTTGATGCAAAATGCAGAGGTTCAAGAATTTTTAGCCAAAATAATGACTGCATTTAAAAATTAGAACTTAAGATTAAGAGCTTTCAATTAAGGTAATGAAGTCATATACTGTTACGTTTATTATTCACATACACTAGATTATTAAATAAAACGTTGAAATTACAGTAGGGGTCTTCCCTTAAACTTGTAAAAGCCTCGTAAAGCTCGTAAATTTACGAGCCTCGTAAAAGAACTGGCAAAATTTGTATGGAGCTTTATTTACGAGCCCCTCGTAAATTTAACCTGCTATACAGTTCAATGTGAGCGTGAGCGTGAGCTTTTTATGTTGACCAATATCTTCGTTATTACTTAACTTTTTGCAATAGTTGATACATCAAAAGATAGAGAATAAAAAAAAATATCTCAGAATTATAGAATAAAACCTAATTTAAAATTGACATGTTTTTTCAAGCTTGCAGTCAACTGTGTGCATACGCAAAGCATTCACATGTGAACGACAAGTTTTGACAGATGTGTGTGAGCGTACATAAGAATACAAATGGAATTATTTGCCTTTGCGAACGTTCACGCTTGCGCTCGCATTGAACTGCATATCAAGCTTTACGAGGCAAATTTGATGCTCAAACGCCATGTTGTTGTTGTTGTTGTTGTAATACAAGTTCCCCAAAGAGTTTTTGGGGTGTGTTGCTGGAGCGACAGTCCTTGGCCAAATATAAAGGTGAAATTATTTAAGAACGCAGAACATATACTTGAACGCAGTCTGTATCAGATGGTGGACCTAACAAAGTGCATGTTTTGAATGGCTTGGAAGAAGCTGTTATTGCATTAACTGGATTGAGAACCAAAGCTTGAGGCATAGGAGGAGTTCTGGCTTGTGGTTCCTCAATTCAACCAGAAGATGACTAATACTACGTTTATGCGTACGCTAATTCACGAATTCATTTCATGAATTTGGTTAAAATTGGCTGCATAAACACCATTTCATGAATTCAGTTATACACGAAAGTTTACCATGAATTCGGCACCATTTCATAAAATCGTGAAGTGCAAGTCCGGCAACGCTAAGTTTGACAAACAGCTGTTTACTAGGGCCATGATGTTTTTAGATTAAAAAGCTTGAGTGGCATAACCAGGATTTAAAATACTGGAAAAGTTGTGTGGAATCGTTGATATATATTTGGCTTGAAGACAAACCGGTTTCGGCGTTGTGCCATCTTCAGTGTCATTTTTCGTTCTGAAAACCGGAACCGGTTTGTCTCCACACCAGATTTGACAAGGGATGACGGAAAATCATTCCACATTACATCAAAACTGTATGTATTACAAAAAACGTTCATCAGTCAACTCCGGCTACGCCACAGTGTTTTTGCATAGAATTCGCTCCAAAATTTTCCGAAAAGTCCATATTTCAGGCGTGAAGAATCCCCAAAATTGGACTAACCCTACCTTATATCAATCTTCCATCTACGCAGAATCACTAACACCATAGTAAGGTTCAAAAAAGATATTCAAACTGGTTTTTCCATATTTAATTACACCCGATTTACATCATTCGTGTACTTAAAAGCAATTCTGGTTCATTCTTTTTTGATTTTTCTATTTGCTTTTACGCGCTACAATTTTGATAAATTCAAGTTTGTGGGTCTTTAAATGGGAAACAATGAAAATGTCAAAAGCAAAGGAAGAAACTTGAAACCACCTCACGGTACAGACGCACATGTACTCTTCCCTTTTCTTCTCAACCCCTCTCTTCAACTAGCAAGCAGAATTGAATTTAATACTTGAATCGTGTAAAACCCGGAAATAGGTAAAAAAAACGGCGATGTATAAGCAAATCAATGTTGCCGAATTCCCATTTTCAAAAATAAAAAAATGCAGTAGTACATCACGGTGCCGCGAACAAAGGTGGGCCGTCAGTGGTACCGCTACTTTGGTTTTGCCGATTTTGACAGTTGTGGTAACTTGTAAATAAACCTTTGTTTACAAATCAGCGAAAGAGAAATATGAATTATAAGTGAAAAATCAGTTTAAATTGTGTTAATTTGCAATTTGTGAGTGATTTTTGAGTTGAAGACTGCGTAAAAACTAATACAATGAAGTGATGTGTGTTAAATTGCGACAGCCGTCAAGATGCAAGAAGCGTAGATGCAAGTGTAGCGCTGGGACGAATCGCTGCATTTTGTGTACATAGGGCACGGTAAAGCCGTTCCCGAAATGTTTCTCTATTATTATATTAACAGCATTTCCTCACAATGATTTTGTTTCTGCTCCACGCAGCCTCCATTAGCAAGTTAACTAATCAATCCCGCAAAGATGCTGCTGCAGTTTTCTGCAGCAGCCTTAATTGCAAAGCAATGGAGTGTACTAAAACGTTTGCTGAAGCAGCCTCAATTGCAAAGCAATGGAGTGCTCTAAAATGTTCACTGTTCTCTAAGGTCGGTGTTATGCAGACAAACTTTTGTTTGCCAAATTAAATGGCGGCTGCTTAGTTTGCTCGGAGGTGGTTATGTCGAGTTTGGCACAGGGTTGCACGTTCATTATGGTTTTCATGGCTATTGCCAACACGAAATGAGAATTTCAGATGTACATAACGCGCAAAATTTAAAATTTTTGTATATGACAACACCGAATTTGCTGCAGTTTGACCAAACAAAATTAGTTTGCTGTGAGAGTCGCCAAACTCGCTCTCTCCGAGTTTGCTGCAACAACAATTGCACGCAGTTTGCCAAACAAAATTTCTGCATAACACCGATCTAATAGATTAGGTGAAAAATGCAATATTTTCGCATTTAGCAAAATTAAAACACGTTTTTCGCTGTAAAGTAAACTGCTTTGGCAGTTTCAACTCGTTCTTCTTTTCGCTCTATTCGTTGTTTACTTGTGGTACACAAATGTCAACGCCCAGGACGGCGCCATCTTGTATTCTATCATTCTTGGTAGTACATATGTATATTTCCTCAAACAAAGACTATCGATAGTGGCCAACGACCATTCGATAGTAGAAAAAAGTAGCACCATTCGATAGTATCGATAGTACCATCGATAGTTTTACAGCTCTAGTGGATATACGGCAAATTTGTTAGTTTATTGATATTATATAAAAAATGAATAACTTAACGCGTTTATTGGCAAATTGTGCATTGAATGCTACTCGCTATCAGCTGCCCAACAATACTGCCTGTATAACGTATGCTAAGCTGGTGCGGGGCAAGTGCAAAGTGGTAGAGAAACCTAAGCCGGGCGCTGGCCAACAATTTCGGCGAGTAGTACACTACCCGAAGGAATACACCGTAGAACCACTCAAAATTACTCACTTGGCAGGACGTGACCCGGTCACTGGTAGGGTGGTTGCAAAGGGTATAGGCGGCGGTATAAAGCAGAAATACCATTGGGTGAAGTGGGTGCGTGATGGGCCAGCTGAAGGACCGCCACAAGAAGAGCGGGTCCTTGAGATAATCGATGATGGCTGTCGTACCGCAAAGGTAGCACTTGTAGGCGTAGGAGATGAGCTTAAATATATACTTGCGACCGAAAATATGAAAAAAGGCGATATAATAAAAACATCGCGGTTCATACCCAGAATACCAGGTAAGAAATCAAAACTAACCAAAAATGCATCATATTAATTTCTTCCGTTTTTTAAATGACTTGCAGTGCGGCCAAATGAAGGTGACGCCTATCCACTTGGAGCATTACCTATTGGGACACGTATACATAATCTTGAGAAGAATCCCGGTTACCCCTTTCACTTGATACATGCCGCTGGCACGTTTGGCACTATCTTAAGAAAATTTGATGATAAAGTTGTAGTTCAATTGCCCTCCAAACGTGAATTTGCATTTGATCGAATATGTATGGCCACTGTCGGTAAGATCTAAACCTTGATACTAAGAAAATATCTGCGAACTGTCACATATTTAATATAGGACGTTTATCGAATGTTGAGCATAACAAGGAGCATATTGGCAGCGCCCAGCGCATGCGTTTATTGGGCAATCGTCCACGATCTGGCTTGTGGAAACGCAAAGAAGGCAAGCATGGTAGAAAAATCCGTAGATTACCACCCATGTCACTGGCGACGCCACCACCCAAGGCAAAGGATGAGGTTATTAAATTAACACTGCATTTGTAGAAGCCTTAGAGCGTTGAAGGTGTGATTATATTTTATTATAATAAATTTCTGTTGAAAAGAGCGTTCTTAAACTATGCATATGTGAACTTTTAAATATGGTTTTAAATTTTTCGAGATTTCATTGAAAAGCCTTGCCCATGGAAGCTTACTGGATCGTCATCTTCATCACCTTTTTTGGGCACACGCTCGCTGATTGGTTTTATTGAGCGATCAAATTTCAAATAACCGAACTGGTAATCGTAATCGGGCACACCGCGGGCGAGAGCCTATAAAATGAAATCCACTCATTGTAAGCAAAACTTTAAAGTTAAGTCTTCAAAACTTACCCTTTTGATAACGGGCGCATCTAGTTGGTTGTCTTTCTTTTTCTTGCCATCCAGACGTACACCAGAACCTTTAAATGTCTCAACTACCTCCTCCATGACATGATCTTGGCTCTCCTCTAAGGGTTGTACCTCCTGTTTGGATTTAGATGGCTCATAACCAATAGCCGCTTCGAATTCAACCTAAAATAATTAGTAATGTGTTACATGCGTTTTTCAAACTTTAAATGCATATATACACTTACATTCATGTCACATTCGATAATGCTAACAGCATCCCCAGGGCGCGTTTCAAGTACACACAATTCATATACCTTTTTATTGTATTTAATTGCAATAACATCGCCTTTCGTGAGGCATGCAAAATTACGCAAAGCATTCTCCAATACAGCTTTGGGATTGGTAATATCTAAGAAATCAGTGCTTTGTGGTTGAAATTTGGAAAAGGTGGCCACAGGTAAACTAACGCTTTCAATACGAACAGAAGAACCTTCGGTAATCAAGAGATTTTGCATCATCCACAAGGGCAAGTAACATTTTCCTTCCTCGGCCACAAATTCAAGCACACCAGCGTGAGTTGTGCGTTTTTGTGCGCGGTTAGTCAATTTGAAAAGCATTGGATATTCAACATTGTGACGTGTGAGCACGTCCAGCGCCGATGGTGGCATAATAACTGCGTAGAAGTTTTTTATTGGGAAAAGTCAGTTAGTTGGTAGAAACTCACTATTGATTTATACAAAATGCTTACTTTTGCCACCGCGCTCCAAATCCTCACGTTCATTGCCAGGTAACATGGCTACCGGGAAGCACTTGTAAGTTTCCTGAAAACTGCGTCCATTATCGAGGAACTCCATATTGAACCCGTTAAAATGAAACTGAAATAATTTGGAGCGAAATGTTATAAACTGAGGGCCTTATTTTATTGAAATATTTACCATTTTTTGTATTTTATTATTTTCTTAAAAGTTTTACAATGACTAGCCGTATTGTTTTTACTTTGTTTACAAATTTAGCTGTCAATCGTGAGTACTGCTTCTTGTTTGCGGAGCAGAGAACGTAAACGGAGCAGAGAACGTAAAGTATATAAATATACGTTCTCTGACGATTTCGAGTAAATTCCAAAACATCGAAAAATATAAATGATTAAAAAGGCGTATTTTCTGACACAATTGATTTTATATAAAACAGAAGAAAAATATGTATATTAGTTTTTAGTTAATACTTAATACATCAAATAAATAATCGAATAAATTGATTTCTCAGGAACAGTATAGTTATTTATGATAACTATACATTTTATAACTAATTTTATGCATAAATTGACAAAGTGTATAATAAGTTAAAAAACATTTATTGAATTGTATTTAAGTAATTAAAACGGAAGAGCGGAAGAGCGGAAAACGGAAAAAGACAATTGTCAAACTCATGCACACATTCATACATACATTCATCGTCGAAGTGAGCAATGCAGGTGTGTTTGTATTTGCATGTCCGTTCAAACTAGATGAGTACAGAATACACAAAACACATGCGTTCGCTCGATAATCGCGCAGTCAGTCAATTCAGTCCAGTTTCGTTCTCACTGGCAGTATTTTCCATTTATCGTTGCAGTGGTCGCAAAAATTGATTTCAAAATATTTGCTATACAAGTGAGTACAACAAAGTATGTAAAATTAATTGCAAAAATACAAAAGTTGATTAAGTAAACGTACAATAATGAACGGAAGTGCTGAATTGCAAAGCAATTTTAGTGTAGCATATAAATAAATCTGTCTATACAAAGTGTTAACGGATTTTCAATGTGCAAAAAGTGTCTGGAAAAGTATACACTAGTGGAGCAAGTGAAGTGCGAAGGAGTGAGTAGAAAAAATGTGGGCAGCGGGAGCGCAAAGAGCATCGATAAAGACATGTGAATGTCAAGATTATAAAAAAAAAAAAAATATTAGCCGGAGGCAGATGAGTACATATGTGTATGTATAGCTTGCAGGTAATAGCGTTTAGGCCAGGAGCAAGCTCCTTTGGAGTTTGTGCGACGCATAATTTCTAGGATAAATTTTACACAAACACATGTGAGTTGCCAACTACAATTGGCGCCACCCGTCCGTCACTTTCTAGCAGTTACACAGGTATTGGAAGCACGCAGAATCCTTCAGTCATACATCAGTATCTGGTATGAAAGTAGCAAGTGATAAAAGTTAAGTTGAAAATTTTCGACGACGGCGTTGGCGGAGATTAGCACGCTGATGCAATTATCAACACACACTGTTGCAATCAGCAAATGGGTTAAAAATCAATACATGAAATACAGTACACGCTGGCAGTGATTCGGCGGGCGGTTGGGTATTTAGCGCAGGCAAATGTAAGGTGGCGGCGGCATCAGCCGTTATAAGTAGATGGTTATCGACTGACTTACTTACTAAATGACTGTACTGTTCAATTGGATAAATGTTTTTTTTTTTTTAAAACATATACATAATTATTGGAGCGCAATAACGTTTATTTCAACAGAGTTATTGAGCTTCAAACAATTATTTGTTTTTAGGAAAAATGACATTTTAGTTCTTAATCTTCACTAAGCTTCAAATCTGTACGAATAGTGCAAATAACAAAAACAATTGCAGCCAACCGCTCTCACACCTTGTTGCCGGTGGCTGGCTACCGTGCGCAAGCTTATGCTGTACCTATCACCGCCTTAATACCCCCATGCATACACTTATTCACATGTATGTGTATACCCTACAAGACAGCTGAGTATCATATCAGTACTCATATTATCAGTGGTTGCGTTCATAAGACTTAAGGCCGGTCCACATAGAACTTTCGCGTTGGCTTTGGCGTTGGCTTTGACGTTGGCGTTGGTTTGACAGAACGCACGTTAAAAGTTTGCTTGCTACAATGAATGCTTGGCAGCGATACCTTGGGCCACTAAATTAACATACTAACGACAGATAAATTAATATTTCATATCAATAATTGCATTAAAAACGATATTTCTTGCCCGCACTTGATTAAAAAGGAAAAATATTTCACATAATTTTATTTATTTGCAACAGCTGACGAGCGACGCACGCGAAAAGTTGAGAGTTGGCCATCTTTTTGCTTTGTGTTGGCGTGAGCGTTGTCGAATTTTGGCTATGTGGANGTATCGCTAATTACAAAAGTGCTTACCAATGTCCTTATTTTCGTTCAGGCCATGGGCAAAAATTTAGTACTTTCCCCTCAATGTTGTCATCAGAAAGTCCTCAGTACTAATAGTCAAACTACTAATTTATGCCATACTACAAAAACAGAAGTGTAAATGTCGTCGCCTGGGTAAAAGATTGTCGAAACATCATACGTACGTGCGTAATATACGATAACCTTTTACCCAGGCGACGATGTGTTTGGTCGGTGTTATGCAGAAATTTTGTTTGGCAAACTGCGTGCAATTGTTGTTGCAGCAACCTCGGAGAGAGCGAGTTTGGCGACTCTCACAGCAAACTAAAGCTGAAATTAGTCAAGAACGTAAACCTACCAAAGCGCCATGTAAATGAAAACTCAACACCGCAGAATTTTTCTGTAGTTGTAGCCCGTAGCGCAGAAATCTGCGGAATTTAGATTTTTCCGTGTCAGCTGATTTCTTCCTTCTATAGATGGTTGCCACTTCGCCAGTTTTGCAGATGGTAAAAAAGTTATAAGTTCCTAGACAAAATACGTTTAAAATATTTGAAATTTACTATTGAATAAGGTTTTTTTTGTTCAAAACTAAGTAGTTTATATTTAGCTACCATCCATTCTACCACGAAAAATTGTAGTTGAAAAGGCAAGTTTATGAAAAGGCATTGATGAGTGGCAACACTGTAGTAAAATTCTGCGTTTAAGTATACGTTCTGCGTTCTTGACTTATTTCAGCTTAATTTTGTTTGGTCAAACTGTAGCAAATTCGGTGTTGTCATATACAAACATTTTGAACAATTGTTGCTATAGGTACACAAAAATTGCGGTGATACCGAAAGCCAGAGAACTGAATTTATGCTGTAGGAGCTTCAAAGATTAGGGCACAGTTAATTGCCTATACGATATAATAAAAAAATATATTAATTGTGCACGTTATGTACATCTGAAATTCTCATTTCGTGTTGGCAATAGCCATGAAAACCATAATGAACATGCAACCCTGTGCCAAACTCGACATAACCACCTCCGAGCAAACTAAGCAGCCGCCATTTAATTTGGCAAACAAAAGTTTGTCTGCATAACACCGANGTCCTGCAGCTGTGTCCTTTTTACTTGTTGTTGGTATGCATACGCAGATACATATGTACATATAGGATACATTAGGATGGTCAAAAACTGCACGTGAAAAAGTAAAGTTGGAATTTTAATGTTCTCATCCACAAGGATTGCTCTATATCGAAAAAAAATATACTGTGCACATTAATTAAAAACAAACTTAAAACTTGCCAATATGAGCTGGGCTTATAATTTTGACATGGGGTGTATTGGTATACTACTTTTTAACTTTTTATTCATTATTTTCTCGAATGTTTACGCACCGAATCATAGTGTAAGTTTCCACTATTTGACAAAAAATGTATCCTTTAATGAAAGGATAAGTTTTTATAACTTATGAAATGGTTTTTATTCATTCTCGATTTTAATCGAAACGACGGATTAATCGGTTAATGTCCTACGATTAATTGTAATTAATAATCGAATGCTTTCGATTAATCAATTAACAGATTAATCGATTATTCGAGTTTTTTTGCCACCACTAAGTATGAATTATAAATATCTACGTATGTTACATATTGTTCATCTTTAGAGCTTTCAAGTCTGGTTCACTCTTTAGAGTAGTGCAGTCAGTGCAAAATAAAAACTGTTCATATTTTGGGTGTTTATATTTTACGGTGTTCACATTATAGCGCGTGCACTGTACCCCTATGTTTTTATGTCGAAATTAAAAAAATATTTAGAGGCGCTCAAAGTGCTCAAAGTTTTCCATGTATTTTATCTGGGGGAAAACAAGGTTTTGTGGAAATGGTATGGAATTCTTGAAAATCAATATTTTTCGATCCGAAAACTCAGTTTCTCTTCAGAAGACTTCACGGAATCTAAAAAATGTTAACCATTTCCTCGAAAAACTGTTGTTTTCCCATATAAAATATATGAAAAACTGTGAGTGCTTTAAGATACCTCTAAATATTTTTTGATTAAAAAAAAAAACAAAAAAAAAGTATAGGGCATGTCTTTTTCCTTGAGGGCATTAAAATGCCGACTTTGCTTTATTGGACCACCCTAATGTACATGCGTTGCTATTGTGGTACATATGTTGAAATGTCCTTGAAATGCGTGTACCATCCTCTTTACAGACATAAACATATACATATATGTATGTAAATGATGCTGACCCACGGCGTATCCTCTTCCAATTGTATGTCGCCACGTTTCCTTTTGTGTTTACTGGTGGGGTTGTTCCAGTCAGCATCATACTTCATTACGGTGTGTGGGCTGGGCAAAGCCATTTTACAATTTTGCTCAGCAGCTCTAATTACTTGCATACACGTGCGAAATGTACATACAAACCTACTACATACATTCATACTATAGTATATGCGCTTAGCTGCTTTCATGCCTCAAACCACCTATTTGTTTTTTTTTACTTATTAGCAAACAGAGATTTCCATTATTCATAACAATTGCGGTACAGTACTTCACTACAGGCGTTCAAAGTGCGCTGACCATCCAACGCACAGTAGTGCGTATTACTTCTTTGTTCCTATTTTCATCCTTTTTTCTTTGTACAAAGCGTGTGTTATATTTTTAGTTTTATTTTTTCTTAAAAGTTGTTTTGATTCGTTTCATATTTACATTTTGACTCGTGTTCCCATTTTGATAATGCTATGTCCTCTATGTCCTTTCCAGCTGTGCAATCTTGAATCTCTTCACTCCTTTGTTACTTTTGCCATTATGAGTATTTGTGGTCTGTGGCTGCATTGATGAAATGCTTTTTGAAAGGAGGGCATGAGCATTACGCAGTTGTGTGAACTGCATGGGAAAAGAATAATTGAGTAGCATAGTACTACAAGCCGTCTATTGTACTATTTTTGTGTTCCCTTTTATTCAGTTTTATATCTAAATGATCAGCGAATAAATCGGAGCGGATTGTTGGATGTTCGACTCTCAAAACATCGCTGTCAAAAGCCTCATACCTAATCTATGTAAAGGCGAGGCAGAAGCATTAAAAGTGTTCCGCCGGGTAAGATTTTTTATTATTTTTTATTTATTTTTGTCGGAAACAGGCGCAAAATAACGCGCACAGAAAACAACACTCAGTCTACATGCCGTCTACTATTTTCATATCCCTTTTAATCTGGTTTGAATCTGCACGAATTACGAATAAATCTAAGCAGATTGTTGGGTTGGGGTTGAAATTTACTTGGGTTAAATGAGTTACATAATGCCAGTTCTAAACTATGCAACACCCGTGTAGTCACCTGAGACTACCAGGACGCAGTGGACGAAGCTACAGATATGCCAAAACACGGATCGCCACCGCGAACGTTATGTTGTCGCCACAGCACCAAGGCTCAAATGCTTACTGCTAAGGGGCACAACACAAATTGTGTCATGCAGTTTCGATATCCATCCAGCGAAACCGGCATCGATCCTGCGAGTAAATTTCCAGTTTGGTCAGGTGATAGTTCAGTCTGCAGTGTCCTGCCAGAATTGCTGTAATAATTGTTTGTAGAGCTTTCTTTGCGTCCTGTTCTTCCAGCCAGGCCAGGGCAGAGAATGCCCCCTTTCCTATGCCACAGCAGGGCTCGGGACTAATGAAAGTGGTTGATGCTCCTTTCTTCGCAAGTTTATCGGCAATCTTGTTTCTTTCAATATCATTATATCACGGAATCCAAAGAACCTAAACTAAATTGGTCCGTACTAGAATATTCAGCTTATCTAGGCATTTCTTCACCAGTTTAGATATAACCTGATGAGTTCTGAGGGCCTCTTGGCTGTAAGTCAAGATTGCAATGTTCTCATTGCCGTAGTTGCACTTGGCAAAAGTGCGTGCGTTTTTCCTAGCCTAAGTCCCCTTTCAGACACGGCAAGTCTTGATTTCAAGTCTGCTCAGTTCGTAGGCGAAGGAGGTGAGAAGAGAGGGGAAGAGAACAATCGTCTCATCTCTCTTGAAAGCAAGACTTGACGAGTCTGAAAGGGGACTAAGTTTTCGCATGGTAAACCTACATATCTCATTACCCTCTTCGGTCAGTGAGCCATCAGTGAGCCATCAGTGTACCACGTTATCATGTTTGGGTTTGTCCGATATGTTTCGGATATGTCTACTTAGGAAGGCCGTGGATAAAACAATGCTATAATCCTATCAAGACTGATTACAATGGAACAAGAGCACGGTGTAGAGCACCTATAAAGCGATGACCACTAATCGCCTACCACCACAGTGAAGAAATGTCGTAACGGGGGTCCTGCGGTGTGTTGGAGTTTAACAGCTTTAAAACTCTACCCTGTAGGAGTTATGCTGCATTTACATGAGGCGATTTTCTAGGCGATTCAACATTGCTCAAGAGAAATATCTCGTGTAAATGGTGATTAAAAAATCGCTTGCCTCAAAGTAGAGACCAAGTCAACTTTTGCAGGCGATTATTGCCTGTCAAAACATCGCCTGATGTAAAGGCAGCTTTAAGCACACTGCACTAACCGCATCGCAGTTGAGCTAGGATAGAACTTGTCTACCGCTTAAAGGTTCCCTCTAGAGCTCTTGCTAGACGACTAGTCGACAAATCGATTAGTCGAATAACAAAAGTTGTTTTAAAAAATAATCGACTTCACTTGATCGAATAACCGTTTTCTTTCGACTTTTTCAACTAACCGTTCACAAACAATTGGTTGAATATCCCTTCATATAGCTGATGCCACATAAAACTTTTGCTTCGCTTTACGTGACAGATTCGCTTTGACAGATAAGATGAATTGTATGAAAATGCACAAAGCACGCCACATAGATCGTTGACGCTGCAGCGCGAAGCGAAAAGATGGCCAACTCCCATCTTTTTGCGCGCTTTGACAATCAACCGGTTTAATATTTATTTTATTTCGTCCAAATTTGAGTTTTCATGTAGAAANAGCGCAGTTACCCACGGACGTAAAAACGGAGAACTAACCACCGCATGACCGTGACGTAGATGGTGCTTCTCTCCCTTTCTATCAACAGCAAACTTGATATGTTTCTACGTTCTTCTACGCTACGCTTTGTACACGCTCGTGGGTAACCGCGCTCTAACCGTTGCACGTAAACGATGGTGAGTTTTCATTTACATGGCGCTCTCATAAGTCAGCTGACACGTTAAAGCTGATGCCAAATAAAACTTTATGGCTTTGCGTGACATTTATAACTTTGCCAGTAAAGCGCCAGACGCAAAAGGTATGCCACAATGAACGCCAAGAAAACAATTTTGTGCTGCTTTTTTACTCGGTAAAATTGCTGTTGATTTCTCATATTTAGCTTTAAAAATATCAGCAATGTAATTAAATTTTATGTTTCTGCTTGAAAACTCGAATTTGGACGAAACAATATATATATTAAACCGGCTAATTGTCAACGCGCGCAAAACGATGGGAGTTGGCCATCTTTAGCTTCGCGCTGCAGCTGCAACAAACGATCTATGTGGCATGCTTTATGCAATTTCATACAATTCATCTTATATTTCAAAGCGAATCTGTCACGCAAAGTGAAGCAAGCGTTTTATCTGGCGGTTACGTCGGTGAGTGTGGACGCGTTAAGTTCGAGCTCACTCACATCGATGGGCGAGTGGGAACACAGAGGCCTCGTCGTGTATGGGATCTGATATTTTGACATACAGTGAACAACATAATTCTAGGCGCAGAGAAGTTTAGAGTTCTTTTAAATGTTTTTGTTGTAGTAAATGCATATACATATATATTTTTATAAAAATAAAATTGCGAAAACATCAATGCATCGATACATCGAATATTTATACATCGAGTGGAAAATTTTCGATGCACCGAATCAAAACATCGATATTTTCGAAACGTCGATATTTTTCCGAGAATCCTATACCACTTTTCTGATTAGCTAAATTATCACAAACGTCTTTTCTAGAGTTATATCAATAAATTAGGAACAAAATTAGGCCTACCCAGAGCTGTTGAAATATATACACTTCCATTGTCTTACCAGTCTTGATTTTTCAGATCGCTTAAAATATTTTCCACGCAATGAGTAGTTTTAGGAATATTTTTTCAAAACTGCTCTGGTGAAATTAGTCAAAATTTTCGGCTAAGAGTTGAATTCTAAGAAAAATTTTAATTAAATTTTTCTAAAATCAAATCAGCATTAACTGTTTTGTGGTCTTCACAAAATTTTCGAGAAACTCTTTATCATGGTTTGAATATGTACTAAATGCATACAGCCAAAATATTATTACTATACATTTTTTTTTGTATCAAAAATTGTAACATTTCTTAANTAAAATTTTCGGCTAATTTTAATTAAATTTTTCTAAAATCAAATCAGCATTAACTGTTTTGTGGTCTTCACAAAATTTTCGAGAAACTCTTTATCATGGTTTGAATATGTACTAAATGCATACAGCCAGAATATTATTACTATACATTTTTTTTTGTATCAAAAATTGTAACATTTCTTAATCACATCTCTCTCTACCAGTAAATAATTTCACATTTTTTGTCTTTTATGATGCTTCAATGCGCAATATTTTAGAGTTATTCTGCTGATAAACTCGTGCTAACATTAGAAACCTATTGAGAGGCTAAATTACAGATTATTCCCTGTAGGAAAAATTGAGAAAATTTTAATTGAAATCCTTTTAAACCAATTTTGGAAGTAAATTTATTTTTTATTAATGAGAATGTTAAAATTTCTCATGAATTTTTAAACCAGTTAAACAGTAATCCTTAAAATTAGTTTATTTAAAAAATTTTCTAACATATTTTTTTATTTAAAATAAATGTATGTTTTTCTCGCTGATGATATTTTTAGAAATTTTTCGATATTTTTACCAACTAGTCCCTATCAAAGTGTTCTTAACGCACAGAAATAATGAAACAAATTTTCAACAGCGCATTAACTGCAAATTTAATAGCTGACTAAGCACTTTCAGCTGCCACCGCTGCCCAGCGTTCCATTGTCACGTTTTTGTCAGCATTTAATGTTTTCAACCTACAGCTGCTACTCACCAAATCTGCTGGCATTTGTTGATGCAGCTGCCCGCATGGCGTGAGTTGTTGGTACATTCCGGTCAGTTGCTGACATTTCACATTCGGCTGAGATAATCGTTGTTTACATACAGTATCGTTTGTATCAATAGCACCCCCATTTCAAAGAGATATTGTTTGTCACTCATGTTTATTTATTTATTTTTAAGAATTTTCAATTAAAATACAGGTCATTCTCAAACAAAGCCCATATAAACCCAAGTTTAAAACTAAAAAAATGCCACAAATTTTCAACCAAATTTCAAACTTTTTTCTCAGAAGTGTTAGATTTTTTTTGAATTAACAGTTTTATAGCCCATTCAATTTTACTGTAACAATGTGCGAGTTGCAAGTGGTTAAAAATTATCGTTGATTTTTTAGAATTTTTTTTTGCCAAACGTGCTGCGGGTTTCTTCCATATAAAAATAAATTGCGCTTATTCGTTATATGAAAGCAAATGCAACAAAAAAATCTAGAAAATCAACAATAATTTTTAGCCACTTGAAACAATATCACTTTGAAATGGGGTGCTCTTGATATGACCGATACTGTACATACTTACATAAATTAACTATAAGGCTAAAGAATGCAAGAAAAAAATTGCGAATATTATGAAATATGTACGAAAATAGAAGAGGAAGGGCAAACGATTTTACATACCTGCAAACATATTTATACATTTTGATATTAGTTAAATTTTTTTAATATTATAATTAATATATAATTTAATTAATAATTTTAAGTCTTTGATATGTTCAATCTTTGAGTATTTAATCAAGTGTAAAATTTTGTTCCACCTGCCGCTAGCTCACTGAGAGTTTTCCGATAGAAAAATATTGACTTTTAAGAATTCTATACCATTTCTACGAAAAATTGTTTTTTCCCCATATAAAATACATAAACAACTTTGGGCGCTTTGAGCGACCTCTAAATATTTTTTGATTTGAAAAAAAAATAGGGGTAGATATATTTTCCTTCGGTATAGAACAATCCTAGGGGGCGAGAGCATACAAATTCCGACTATACTTTTTCCCCCACATACTTTTTTGGACCACCTTAATGTATATACAATATGTACTTAGTAGTTGGCACTTATTTATGAAATTTTTGCTCTTCTTCACGTTTCATCGTTGATTTTCTTTTTTGGCTTGTGTGCACACACGCGCTTTCCATTGGCTTGTCGTTACACATTAATCGTCAATTTGTTGTCATTTACCCTTAGATTGTTGACAATAACATATGCTGCTGTCTTTGTTGTTGTTGTAGGTATTATTTCCAGTACGGTTAGTGATTGTTATTGACATATTCCATAATTTTTTTCTATGGGTTTTGTGTCGCCGACTGCCTCATTTTTTTTTGTGAAACCTACACTTCTCCGTTTTGTTCCTTTTGGGTGTCAGTTGTTTACATTTGATGCCAACAAGAAACGTCAGTAGCATTAAAATAATGACCTTTTAAATCTTTTATTGTCCTTATTTATATGTATGTATATATATATTAAGTTCAACGAAAGTTTGTGAAAGATCTAAAAATAAGAAATTTCTATAAAGATTTAAGTGCATCTCATGAGAGTAATTCCATACGACGAATTTTAAAGGTATACATATATGCTACTACATATGTATGTATATGCAACTATTCAACTGATAATATCGGCAAGAACATCTTTTTTTTTGAATACTTTGTAAACTCTCGTCAGCCAATCAAAAACTTGAATCTATTTATGCGATCGAAAAGCTTGTCGCCCAGGGACATGAGTAAAACTGTGACAATATCGTAGAGAATAGCGCAAACCAGTTACAAAACTTATTATACAATATAGAGAAATATGACTTTCTGTTTCGAGTACTTAGTCCTAACTACCTAGGATATATATATAGATAAATGCTCGGGTATATTATATTAAGAGACACTGAGGCTGCGTTAACTATCCGGCTGGAGACACACTCATGATGGCCACACTGCAATCTAAAAGAACATAGATATAGCGGGCTCGAATTACTGTGTACCATGTCCAAACTTTATAAAGAGGAATAGGGTTCCAGATAGATAATTTCGGTCAGGAGGGACCCTTGATGATAAGGGATCACTTCCCTCTTACACCGATCGTTCTAAACTTGAGGGCAAGGCAGGAGGGGGTGAGGGGGAGGGAGCTAATCAAGCCGACTGGGGCTGGAAAAATCATTTCGCCTACTCGACAATTGCAGCGTCTTTCAGGTTGAGGTCGTTGCGATACAGGAGGCGATTGACGTGCAGGAGAAGCAATATGTAAGAATATCTGCAACTACTCAGACAGACAGGCGGCACTAAAAGCGTTTGACTCGGCCAAATGCTGTTCAAGAACTGTAGTGGGCTGTGGTATGTCTCTGGACGAGATCGCTGAGCAGTACGCTCTTCACTTGGTATGGGTGCGGGGGCACCAAAACACACCAGACAATGAAAAGACAGACGAAATTGCAAGAAAGGGCACATCCGTTCCACTTTCGCAATTCCGTAAGGGTTTAGGTATGTCGCTCGCTACCTGAGCTGAGCAGAGGGGACTTAGGCTAGGGATCAACCACAACGGGATCTTCAGAAGATGTTATGTGAATGTCGCGCACTTTGCAAAAGAAGACAAACGTTGTTGGGCTCAGAATTCTTCGAAGGTTTAACCAACATAGCCGAAGTAGGAATACGGTAACTCTTGAGTTTCGCAGACTCCACACGATGGTTGGAGTTGGAGGGTTCTAAAATCCCGAGTGGTATCACAACGGGCCTAGGTGTGCTAGTGCGATCACTAGCAGCTACTTCAACCTAACCTAACCTAACCTAACCTAACCTAAATTGCGGCTCTTTATAGCTAGTGAAGCAATTTTGAAACGTGTACACTTTCTTTGGTGAGAGTTGCTGATTTTAAGCCATCATATTAAGTTCCAAAATTCGTTTACTTTCCATCCAATACTGGCACCACATGCTTGCTGGAAAGGACATATGTAGCTTAAAATTCAAGTCGCATCTCCCGGGAAATTAGGCGTCGAAGTTATAGAAAATATTTCCCAACCCTTGATTTTAATGCTCAAAGCCTTGAACCTGGATGGACCTAACTAAAGGTTTAAACGATTTTTTTTTTCGCGATTATAACCCTTAAGTGGAATGTAAAAAAATCAAACCACATGTTTATTCACAAAATATTAATAAAAAAATTTCAAAATCAGTTGGATAACATCTTTAAAGATGACTGTGAATCATGCCAATCCTGCCTTCGATCGTTTTACAATAATTTCAAATTAAAATACTTAACCCATAAAATGACACCTTAAAGTGGGCAAATGAACAATTAAACGAATGCACTAAAGCTGATCGCAATAAATCAATATCAATAACTGTACCACCTAAGCATTTTACAAAGTCAAGGTAGCAGAGAGAGGGAGACAGCGATATGAAAAATAAATAAATTCCATCGAGTCAGCGAATTCGCTTTGGTACTGTGTCAATGGCGTCAGCTATGTATGCATAAAGCTTTCATGCATTCTTTGCTGCACATAGGAACCGACATCCACAAAGCCAACAACAAAAGGAAAACATTGTTCTAAACATGCAATTTACCTATGAATGAATACATGGCGAGCAGATGCAAAATAAAAAAGGGAAATCGAATCTAAGTGATAATTAACCAATGCAATGTGAAATATGTTTAAAAATAGCAATGATTTTTTTCATATTTTCTGCCTTCAAATAGGCGCCTATACTCATTGTCTAATTGCCGTTGTCGCGCCCTTAAATTTGTAAAAAAAAAAAATAAACGGAAAACATTTCTGTGTTCGTACGGAATAGTAGCTTATGTCGAAAGGCTCGCTTTAGTATAATACGGCATTCCCTTTATTTTTTAAACGACAAGGAATTTTTTGATGAGACTTAATAAGAATATTGATTTGCTAGTGTCGGAACTATTTCTTGCACATTTATTTGGCAAAAGTTCTTCAACGGCTCGGCGCCAGTGAATCATTCGCAAACGTACATATGCTGCGAATGCAGCATTATACTAAAGCCAGCCTTTCGACATAAGCTACTATTTCGTACGAACACAGAATTAAATTCGCTCGCGCTTGTTTACATTTTATTGTGTAATGTTATTTTTTTGAAAACAGGAATTATTTATTATTGGCTGCCATTTGATTTACTATAAAGCTTCCGTGACAACGCTGCATGTTTCTGGACACATGACGTGCAAAAAGTGGTGAAATTTGCGCATTTCTATTGTGGCAATAGACATGTTAAGTACACATTCTTCTACATTAGACCGTGGCAACTTACAAGCAAAAAAAAAAAAATCGCCGTACACCCCTGAGTCTAAGGTATTCTTGTAAGGCAAAATCTAAAAAAAAATAATTATTTATTTGGCGAACGTGGTAGGGGTGTTCGATGTTCTTGTTTCGAGGGGACTTTTTTTTTGCTGTAAAACTCATTGACGAAATTAGCCCGCTTCTTCAGTTCCTACCACATTAACGCAAACTCCTAATTCCAGTAAATTAAAGCTCGCCGAAAATCATTAAACATTTGCTAGTGAAGTATGTATTTCGATTATTCCAGTATAACTATTTAACAAACAAATTATTGCCGAATTTACATATGAAGGTGTCACCAAAAAATGCAAAAAAAGCTTCGACAACAAAATTTTAGTTTTCGAAATTGCTTTGCAAAAATACTTTAAACTCAGTGGTACGTTTTGTTTGCTTGCAAGGTGGTACGGTCTAATGTACATACATANGTGGTGAAATTTGCGCATTTCTATTGTGGCAATAGACATTTTAAGTACACATTCTTCTACATTAGGCCGTGCCAACTTACAAGCAAAAAAAAAAAAATCGCCGTACACCCCTGAGTCTAAGGTATTCTTGTAAGGCAAAATCTAAAAAAAAATAATTATTTATTTGGCGAACGTGGTAGGGGTGTTCGATGTTCTTGTTTCGAGGGGACTTTTTTTTTGCTGTAAAACTCATTGACGAAATTAGCCCGCTTCTTCAGTTCCTACCACATTAACGCAAACTCCTAATTCCAGTAAATTAAAGCTCGCCGAAAATCATTAAACATTTGCTAGTGAAGTATGTATTTCGATTATTCCAGTATAACTATTTAACAAACAAATTATTGCCGAATTTACATATGAAGGTGTCACCAAAAAATGCAAAAAAAGCTTCGACAACAAAATTTTAGTTTTCGAAATTGCTTTGCAAAAATACTTTAAACTCAGTGGTACGTTTTGTTTGCTTGCAAGGTGGTACGGTCTAATGTACATACATACATGCAAAGCTATAGAAGCCAATTTGTCAAATAAAAAAACAAATTGAAATGCCCTGAACGGTTGTGAAGCGAGCAGAAGCCATGCATGTATGAAAGAACTGTACGTATTCGATAGCACTTACGGCGCGTTTACATTGGACAATTCATTTTAAGCAAAATGTCGAACGCATTTTGCGCGGGTTATTTGAGCTAAAAACTAAAAAATAAAAAAGAAGAGACAAAATTACATACACATCAACGTCTCATTGATTATTATAGTTATTTTGTTATGAATTTCTCTTCTTTCTTGCACAAGACGTCAAAATTATTGTCTGCATAAGTCAAATCATTGTCCGATTTACTGTATTCAAAATAATCAAGACAGTGATTGAGACAATTGAAGAAGTATGCATGTATTAGTGAAAATGTATTGATACTGTCATGACTGTATTGTCTGGTGTAAACCCTAAGTTATGTATGTACATTAGGGTGCTAACCCTACCCACTAATTTCCTTTCTTTTTGTAAGAAATATTATTGCCTATTTTTATAGCTTTTTAAAAAATCATTTTAGGCCAGCAAATACGGTTTTGTAGATTTATCAGTTTTTGAATGACTATTTTTCATTCGATTTTAAAGATCGAACATTTTGTGAGAAGAGCGTGTATATATAGGCCTTTAAAATGATCTATTGTCAGACTGCCGAGATCTTTCATCGGACAAATAAAAAAAAACATTTTTTCTTATTTTTTTTAAGTTTTGGCTATCACTTATTTGCGCAATTTCAAAATATGTAGTACTATCTAAAATTAAATCTCTTTTGAAATAAATTGATTCTCATTTATTGCTATCGCATAAAAATTGTCGATGTTAGGTAACTTCTCTCAAATACGGCCTAGAGTTTTTGTTGTGTATGTACTGGACTTTCAGATTTTTTGAGCAGTGTGGCTAAGGAATTCAACAATATTTTTTTAAATTGAGTGAAAACTAGTCATCCAAAAATTGATAAATCTTCAAAACTGTACTTTCTGACCTAAAATGACAAGTCGCGACCTCTAAATGATTTTTGAAATATCAATAAAAAAAAGGTAATATTTTTTCTCATAAAAAGGGAAGGAAATTGAATTAAAAAAAAAAATTCGATGGGAACCCTAATGTACATACATACAAAAAAAAAAAAAAATGTTGTATCGGTAAAGCTTCTTCCGCTACCACTACTCAAAAGCACCAACCTCCCCACAGACTGTTCTTACATTCAGTTTTCTTTGAAATCGTATTTCATAACATTCGCTCTACGGTTACGAACTCCTTATCCAATTCCAAATTCCAATTATAATTTCGTTTTCGTTTTGATTTTCATTTCATATTTGCATACTAGGATGTTGATTGCGTGAATCTCGTTGTTTTTGCAAGTCGGCTAGTACCCTGTTAGAAAATTCAGTAATACTATACTGTTGTGTTTGAAACTATGACTATTAGGCCAATAGATTTAGTGCGATTCTGAAATTGTTTCGAAAAAAGCTAAAATCTAAATACATCAAAAATATATAAAAAAATATCCTATAGCAGACAAATAAGTGAGTCAAAAAATTCTTGGAAGTCAACTTTTTAATTATTGTATTGATCGATATAAAGTTCGATTAATCAAGGCCTACAGAATCGATTTCTCGTGATTTTTTCTAAGCGGCTCACTTCTTTGTCCATTTCTTATGAACGGAGAATCCAAATTGAATTTCCTTCTGTATTAGCTAATTTTTTTATTAATATTTCTCCGAAAAAAGCTCCGATTATTATGGTCGAGACAGAAAATTTTTGAACATGATTAAATTTGATGCTTTTATGTGATCTTAAAGCGAATGAGTTCCTCTTTACTTCGTCTAGATATCATTTATCATATTTGAGTCGAAAACTATTTGGGCATATAATTTTTCACAACATATACAACAATTGTTATTTTAATTTTTTTCCACCAGATTTTTATAAATATAGGGTTAATACGGTAACAAAAAACATTAAAATACAATTTCTGAACTTTGTGCAAAACTTAAGAAAATTCAATAAATTACCATGCGAATGTCCAGCTTTTTAATCTGATTTTCTGAATTTGGAATGAACCGAGCACCTTAGTTTTACAAAAATTTAATGATAATAATAATTTCTGATCAAAAAGTTGAAAATTTTCATGACAATTTATTGAATTGTACTGAGTTTTCCACAAAGTTTTGAAAGTTCGTTTCTATGTTTTTTTTTCTTGTAGTATTAACAATATTTTTATAAAAAACTAACGAAATAAAATTAAAATTATTGCATTTGTTGTGAAAAATTCTCTAGGCGAATACTTTTGGCCGTGTGTGTATATCGAAAAAATTGGTAAAGCAGAAAATTTTAGAGGGTACAAAAATTTTCGTTGGTAATATTTACACACATATGTATTTTAGTAGCTGGTAGTATATTCTTAAATTTTTAGTTGACCAAATTGAGAATCGATTAATCGAGACCTACAAAATAGACTTTTTACGATTTACCATATGAGTGACAGACAAACAAAAAATGTTATATTTTTTAAATCAAATTCGAGAAACCTCGTAATGCGAAATCAAAGCAAAAATTGACACCAAACTCTTCAGGCGTTCCGTGCTTTCCAGGCATTCAGCGCTCTATTCAGATGAAAAGTTTTATATATTGGCATGAGCGCTGAAAGCCACAAAGCGCGATAAGCTTGGTGTGGAGCTATAACTTAAGTTCGAAATTTTACTTTTAGTTGACAATTTTCCTTACAGGGTACTACACATAAGCTTCGTTTGTACTTTTATGTGGTTGCAGACGAAATTGCGCTTTGTATTTTGTTTTTCTAAGTTTTCACAAGTTATTTATTTTTTACGATAAAGATTTGTGTTTTAATTTTCTGGTGATTTACATTGCAACAACATTTTTCAATAACAACAAATAGGAGAGTCCAGTGGAGCATAAAGAAATTGTAAAATAACAAAAACACCTTTCAGACACGCGCCAGAATTTGTTTACAAATCTTATACAGCTGCCGTGGTCTACCTACTACCTCCTCCTTTGGAGCCTGATTCACAAAAGGTATACAAAATTATAGCGCACTGGGAAAAATTATAACAGTGTTAAGTTTAATAAAATTGCAGGGAGATGTCAAAATTGAAACCGAAGAAACAATATGGGTCTTCACTCGGTGTCCAGTAATTTTTATACCAGAGCGCACTTGTGCACAAGGGTATATTAACTTTGTTCACATAACGATTGTTTGTAGCAGCCAAAACGAATCGAGATAGCTATAGACAAATGTATACATAAATGCTCAGAATGAATAGAGAAGACAATTAAGCCACGTCTGTCAGCCCGTCCGTCTGTCCGTCCGTCCGTGTACACGATAACTCGAGTAAAAATTGTGATATCTTAACGAAATTTGGCATGTAGGTTTCCATTTACCCAAGGTAGGTTGGTATTGAAAATGGGCGAAATCGGACTGTAACCACGCCCACTTCCCATATAACGCCATTTTTCCGAAACACGAAAACGGCGATATTTTAGTAACTACTGAAGATTATTCACTCAAAATTGATATTTACAATGAATTTTTAGACATTTTTTTTGGAAAATTTTCTTTTAGATAAAAAAAAAATGTTGGTAGAGTATCTAGATGCATTTCTGCATCAAAATTAAAATTTTGAAAAAATGTCGCTTACATCTTCTTGGCGCTTAGGGCTCGATATGTATCTATTAGGGATATTAGATTTTTCGCTTTTTACGATGCCGGGATTTTCGGGATGTTGTTATCACAATCCCGGGATTTAAATATTCATTACTTTTCAACAGCTTAAATCGAAAAAGATTGCTTTTCTGATACCATAAAATAAATTAGAAATAAATGGGTTTGAAACCAACTTTTTTATTTAAAGTGGCGTTTTTGTTCTTTCTCTTTAACGTCAGGATTTATTTTAAAGGACTTTGTAATTTCAAAAATATGATTAATTCCAAAAACTATTTCAAATAATTCAATGCAATGTGGAATACAAATATGGGTACCAAATGAAAGAGGAAAATTCTTTAGAATTTAAGAAAATTATAATTTTTTCGATTCACAAGGACGAATAGGTATTTTTTAAGCTGATAAAGTTAGAAGGACGAAATTCGAGGATGTTATCGTGTTTATATAAGTCCTTAACATAAAATTTTTTTAAAAACAAATATTGCGAAATTGCAGGGATAAAATTTTAAAAGGACATTTTCAATACTTACCAGTCGTTATGCACCAAAAAATTTAATCTGAATAGTTTCTGCAGAATTTCCTCTTTAATTTGATACCCATACTTCTTCTCTAAGCACATTTCACTGAATTTCTTAATCATTTTGGAATTACTTACGTCAGGGTGAAAAACAAAAAACGCAATTTTACTATATTTGGCCCATGGTTTTACGAATATATTGATTTTTGTGTGTAAAATTTACTATCACACTGTGTTATATGTATGAGCCAGACATTTATAAAAAAAATTAATTACTAATAAAAAAAAATATATATAGCCAATACTGGTCAAGAAAAAGAGTCTATTATTGCCATCAGTGTAAATTACAAATCCCGAAAATCCCGTGATTATTTGCCCGGAATCCCGGGATCCGGAATTAATATTCCTCGTATCTATGCATTTATGTCCGATTCCAAAAAAATAAAATCGTGAGCTATGTACTACTATTTATTTAATTTATTTACTATACATACTTTTGACGAATTCAAAAGTACAGTACATGAATCTGCAGAAACAGTTTTTGAATACAGATTTATTTGAAAAAATCAGAAAACAACATTTGTGACGATGTTTTGAAATTTTGGGAGAAAGCTAAAGATTTTCCTTTCTTAGAAGCCTTTCAAGGCGAATTTTAAACATACCAGCTAGCTCAGCAACTATTGAAAGAGTTTCTTCTGTGTCAGGCAGAATTCTAGAAGAAGTTTGGAAGAAATTGGTGCAGCGGTTACCAAGATATGCACATGTAACCAAAAGTGGGCGTGGCTACACCCATTTTCCAAAAATGTATATTATTCTTATTTTGCGTCTAAAATTTATTGTAAATATCAATTTTGAGTGAATAAACTTCAGTAGTTACTAAAATATCGCCGACAGGACGTGTCACGTAGAAAACCACGTGTTTTGCTCATCTCTAATATGAATCAACATTGGCTGCATTGCATTTACCAAGTGGCTCATTTTCTCAATACGCCTGAAAGGCCGACATCCGGTTGTATATTGTGCTGAGACCGCTGAGCCTGGCAAACCGGCAGGCGTCAAATAAACTAGTTTTTAACACAATTGAGCTCATAAAGTTAGTTGTTTATTAGTCAGACCCATAATATGGATGTTGGCATGCTCATTGTCGTCATTGGCTTTTGCTCACCTCAGTGACGTTGAATAGTTGCCCCGCTTTCAACACGCTTAGTTATGTATTGCTCGTATCCTTTTCACTTTTATTTCATTATTTGCTACTGCTTTTTTTTTATTTGTGTTTTGTCCATTACCTTAGTCGTCATAGCCTTTCACCTGACTTTTTCGCTTTTTAACTTGCAAGTCTACACTTTTTTTTTGAATTTTTTTCCGCTTTATTACACTGGCATTTATTCGTTTTTCGGTTGACCTTCATTGAAATTGTGGCAGTGAACGCCGGGAATGTATGGCATAAGGATGTGCGCAAAAGAAAATTAGTTTTACACTGCCTCACTGTCTGTTGTTGAACTGTCAGTTGAAAGAGCTCATCATATTTGCCTCCTTTTTAGCTCGGCAGCAGTGTGTCCTTGAAATTGGTTGTTTGTTGTGTGAGATTTAATTAAAAAGTATGGATGTGTGTATGTATGAAGCTTGTGGGCATATGCCTACACATGCACCCAGAATTTCATGCATACATTTAGGCGTTCAACATGGCTTTTGTTGGAAAGCCTACGCTGATAGCTTTCAGTAGTTTATATGTAGTTCGCAATTCTTTTAAGGTCTACAACAGCTAACATTGTACATGCTTGTGTAAATTTTCGTGCTTGTGCTTACATTCTTTCTCCCAAAATGACGAAATGCAAAGTTCGTGAGTCACAAGCGTTTTATTGCTTGGTGAATCATCGCTTGTACCAGTTTGTTCTTTCTAATTTATTCACTAGAGTTCACTGGCATCGGAAAAGTTGGGCAGTCGGTGTTGAAATCGTTTCGCAAATTGATTGCTATTTAGAACAATAAAGTGTCAAATTAACTATATATATGATAGGCCTGTGGTAGCCTCTTACATTTATAAAATATTTATAGACAGGGCTTCTGGGGACTAAGATCATTGGATATAGAACTAGTGGCTACTTGACGGCAAGATTTTACACATATATGTTAGCTTAAATATGTATCGATTACCTATACGCTCACTCCATTATATCTGCGCACATCCTTGTTTTTTTTTTAATATTTACAATGTTTTGCAAGCTATAATTCTTTTGTTATTTATGTACAAAATATGGTTCATGCTATAAAAAAGCATATAAATACATCAAAGTTTCAAACTATACAAAATTAAGCAAAATTTAACGAATTTTCATCAAAATTTTAAACTTTTTACTCATATTAAAAAAAAAATGTCCCATTTTGAAGTGGCTAAGAAATCGCGTTAATTTTCAATAATGGCGACTATGGGCATTTTCAATACAAGATATCAGCAATATTTTTTATATGGAAGAAAATACGTAGAGCTGTCTGAAAAAAAAAAATCATTAAAAAAACTTGTAAAAATCAACGCGATTTCTCAGCCGAAAAAATTGTGATTGGTCATAACGCTACCCAGATATAAAGAGCGATCAACTCAAAAAGAATTTAGGACGATTTTTTTGCATAACTTAATTCATAGGATATACCTCTAATTAATTAATTCGAATATTTTTTTTTCATCATTATATACACGACTGCTATAACTGTTTTTCCCCAAGCAGTTATATTCACAAAGGAAAATCAGTAATATTGTTGACTAAAAAAAAATAATTAAAAAATTTTATTTTTATTTTTAACCGTCTTCCAATTTTTTTTTTGTTTTAACGAAAGGTGATTACCTCCCCGGTGGTCGCATTGAAGTGGTTTTGGTTTTTTTGCTTAAAAATGACTTGTTTGCTTAAAAATTACTTGTTATACTTTTTTTTTAAGATTGCAGAAAAAACTATTGAAACATGTTTGGAAAAATTTTCTAAATACAAGTATTTGATTAGTTATATGGATCCGAGAAAAGGACCGATTGACCAAAATGTAAAAATTCAAGGCCCGCCAACTCGGACCAATTAGGTTGAAACTTTGTGTCAAGTTAGGTCACTTGAGGTCAAATGCCCCATATACATATGTAAATCCCTTGCTCCGGAGCGATAATGCCTTCTATAACTTGGAGAGGTTCTTGATTTGATACTTCTTTTCTCAAGCTATATAAACGAGTTATCAATGAGCAGCGATAAAAGTCCCCACTTCTACTTGATCTTTGACGTACGTAAAAGAAAATATAATTCTTTTTATAATTTTTTTTTTTGTCTTCTGCGCTTTAAATAGCTACGTGATCTTGTGGACCGATCTTCAAAAAAAAAAACAAACCTACTAGGCATGAAGTAAGAAAGTGTACACTATAGGTTTAAACCAGGTTTCCATGATGTGCTCTTAATGTTATATTCTTTTTAATTGTTTCATATGAGGCTTTTTGGGAAATTTATTTTTAGCAAAAATTTCCAAAAACAGTAATATCGCTGATTTGTCGGGCCTTATCGGGCTAAAAGCTTTTGTTATCAACTTTTGTTTAAAGTCAAAGTTTAAGATCCTGTTCAACGTATATTTATAAGGAGCGTCGAGTCGATGATCAAGTTATTAAAAAATATTATTTTGCAAAAATGCATCACAGGCTTTTATTTTATTTTTTTTTTTAAATATAAGAAAATGATGGCGCAAAAGTGTGCTCGAGAGTCAAATGCATTCGTCAGAGCTGAATACCGAGATTTACCGAATTATACATACATACATATGTCCTCAAATTTCAGAGTCCTTGGAAGATCATTTGATTTACTATGGAACTGGACAATAATACTATCTACTCAGTTTCGACGAAAACAAATGTGTGCTTAGCACGCTTTAACGCATTCTTTTACTTGGACTCTGAAGTTGGAAAAGCATTTAAATTTTTGCAACTGAAATTTCTGCAAAACTTCGAAATTATTCGCAAACAAAAGCCAGCCTAAAAAATACGAAGGGCATATCCGGACTGACCGATCTACGTAAATATGTCCTAGAAATTAAAAAGCCTTTTTGTGGGTCTACGATATGAAATATCTGCTCTGGTTGAAATTTTATATGAAACGTTGTAGGTGTTGCACAAAATACACATTTAAAGCAGGTAAAGAAACAATTTGTCGACAACGCCATATCTTCCAGTCCTTTGAAAAAGCAGAATGCTTTGTCTCGTATAAGTTTCCACAACTTTTGCAATA